>NW_023425480.1:0-110846 GCF_014108245.1 Pipistrellus kuhlii
CACCCTCCATCTCCCCCCCCCCCCCCCCCCCGTCAGCACCCTCCATGTCCCTGCCAGCGCTCCCGGGGCTCCCCTCCCCGGGGTCCTCTCCCCGTCCGCAGAGCTGGGTGAGCGTGACAGGCCTGTGCCCAGCACTGGCCCAGGCGGGCCCTGCCGCCCGCCTGGCAGACCCGTCCACCCCGGGCCATCGGAAGGAAGGCCGGAGGAGCCGCGCCAGCGATCCCTGCGCCTCAGGCCCGCTTCCCTGCCCCCCCGCCCAGCGCTCCCCTTGGCCCCAGGCTCCCAGCTCACTGCAGCCCCCGCCCGGACACAGGCGGTGGTGGCGGTTGTGGCCTCCTGCCCGGCCCTCCTCCCAGCAGGGGAAGGGGGGGGGGGAGGGCTCTCCCTGGAGGCCGCGAGGGAGGGAGGGAGGGAGGGAGGGAGGGAGGGAGCGCACGCCAGCAAAGGGTCTGAGGTGGAGCTGTCACAGTGCTTTGGCTTTTTCTGGAAGGGGCCCTTCGTGGCCAGAGCCCCAGGCCCCTGCCCTCTGGCCCCTCCTCTCCTCTCGCGGACACACCACTGCTCAGGAAGCTTTATTGGAAGTGCTTGGGCCTCTCCGCCCCCATCATCCACTGGCCTCAGGCCTGACGCCCGCCCGTCCTGGGCTCTCCTTTGGCCCGTGGTCCGCACCGGGAGGTCCCGCTGGAGTGCATTCGGGCTGGTGTGGGGGGGGGGGTGAGGACGGTGGGGGGGTAGGACGGTGGTGTAGGGGATGGTGTTGGGGTGGAGTAGGAGTTGAGGGTGTTGAGGGCGGTGTGGAGTGAGGGACGGTGGGGGGGTGGGTGGCTTCCTTTTTTGGTGTGGGTGTTAGGAGGGTTGGGGGGTGGGGTGAGGACGGTGTGTGGGTGGGTGATGATGGTGGGGGGTGGGGTGGGAGGATGGTGGAGGTTGGGGGGGGAAGGGCGGTAGGGGGGTGGAGGGGGCGGTGGGGGGTGGGACGGTGGGGGGAGGCGGACGGTGGGGGTAGGTGACAGAGACAGTGGGGGTGGTGGGGGTGAGGGCGGTGGGGGGGTTAGGGCCGGTGGGATGGGAGTGCGGACGGTGTGGGTGAGCGTGAGGACAGTGTGGGGGGTGGGGTTGGCGGGCGGTGGGGGGTGGGAGTGTGGGGCGGTGGGGTGCTGTGGGGTGGTGGGGGTGGGGTTAGGGTGGTGGGGGTGTTGAGGACGGTGGGGGTGGTGAGGGGTGGTGGGGTGTGTTTGTGAGGACGGTGGGGGGGGTGGTAGTGAGAGGATGGATGGGGGTTCGATGGGGGAGGGCTGGTGGGGGTTGGGGGGGGCGGGGGGGGGTGAGGGGCGGGGGGGGGTGAGGGCGGGGGGTGGGGGTGGGAGGGGCAGTGAGTTGGGAGAGGGTGGCATGCAGGGACCCGGCTTGGGGAGGGGTGGCCGCCCCCGCGCTAGGCCTGGCCGGGCCGGATGCCGGGCCTCGCTGCTTGCCACGTTGCTCATGAGCTGCTGCACGTAGGAGGTCAGGCAGGTTCGTCAATCTTGTAGCCCTGGCAGGGGGGGGCGGAGGCTGTGGGTCCAGGGGGCGCGGCCAGCCGGCGCCCGGCCGCCCGCCGCGGGGCGGAGCCTCTACTCACCAGCGAGGTCTCGCACAGCAGGCGGCCGCCGCGGCCCAGGCTGTGCCCAGCACCATGTGGGAAGTAGGTGCTGCCGCTGCTCCAGCTGGCGATCTTGGTGAAACGGGTAGGTGGCGAGCACGCTCCTGGGGCACAGGGGCGCTGAGGGCGGCGGCCCGGGCGGGCGGCCGGCGAGGGCCCCGCCCCGGCCCGGCCCGCCCCCCCACCCCACCCAAACCGCCCCAGCCACCCGGCCCGACCCCAGCCCGCCACACCCCGCCCGGCCCGCGCCCGGCCCCCACACCGCCGCCCCGGCCCCCGCCCCACGGACCCCCACAACGACCCGAAACGCCCCGGCCCCTGCCCCGCCACGCCCCGCCCCCACCACATCCCACGTGCCCGCGCCAGCCCCGGCCCGCCCGGACTCCATCTACACCCCCACACCCGGCCCGGCCCGCCCCGGCCCGCCCCCTCACCCCGCCTCGCCCCGCGCCCTGCCGCCGCCCCGGCCCTGTCCCCGCCACACACCCCGCCACCGCCCCGGCCCCGCCACCCAGACCCCACGCCTTGCGCCCCGCCCCTCGCCCCCGCCCGGCCCGCCCGGGCCGCCCTCGACCCCACCCACCCCGCCCGGGCCCGCCCCGGCCCGCCACCAGACCTCGCCCGGCCCTGCCCCGGCCCGCCCGGCCCCCACACCCCGCCCGGCCCGCCCCGCCACCGCCCCGCCCTCGCCCCCGCCCCGCCCCCCGGCCCGGCCGCCCCGCCCCGCCTCCACACCCCACCCCCGCCCCCCCCCCCCCCCGGCCCGGCCCGCCGGACCCTCCCACACCCCGCCCCGCCCCGGCCCCGCCCCGGCCCGCCCGGCCCCCACACCCGCCCGGCCCCGGCCCGGCCCCGCCCCGGCCCCCCACACCCGCCCCGGCCCGCCCGGCCCGCCCCGGCCCCTACACCCCGCCCGGCCCGCCCCGGCCCGCCCCGGCCCCTCACCACCCCGCCGGCCCCGCCCCGGCCCGCCCCGGCCCCCCCACACCCCGCCCGGCCCGCCACCCGCCCGCCCGCCCCCCACACCCGCCAGGCCCCGCCCCCACCCCGCCCTGGCCCCGCCACCACCCGGGCCCGCCCCGGCCCCACCCGCCCGCCCCGCCCCCCCGGCCCACCCGGCCGCCCCGGCCCCACCCGCCCCACCCCCGCCCCGGACACCCCCCCCCCCCCCCCCCCCCGCCCCGGCCCCACCCGGCCCGCCCGGCCCGTCCCCGGCCCCCACACCCCGCCACGCCCCCGCCCGGACCCGCCCCGGACCCCCCCCCCCCCCCCTGCCCGGACTCCCCGCCCCGGGCCCGGCCCCAGGCCCCGCCCCGCCCTGGCCCCACTCTCTCGCCCGGCCCGGCCCCGCCCGGCCCCCAGCCCCGGCCCCGCCCGGCCCGCCCCGGCCCCCACACCCGCCCGGCCCCGCCCCAGCCCCGCCCCGGCCCCGCCCAGCTCCGTACCTTGGTCTTGGGGTGGATGAGCAGGGACGCCGTGCCGGTTGATGGCCACGAGCACGATGTCGGGGTAGGAGGGCTCCGAGGTTGCTGGGGGGAGAGCGGCGGTCACAGCCGGAGGGCGGACTGCGCCCCGCACCGCCCTCCAGCTGGGCCCAGCTTCGGCCAGCTGCGGTCTGGGAGCTCAGGCTGCCGGCTGGGGGGCGGGACCGCGTGCAAGCACAGGGCACGGGCGGGCGAGACTACCTTCACCTCGAAGAAGGCGGACCCGAAGGTGGGCCAGCGGCTGATCCCCCGCAGGAAGGCCACCTTGGCCTCCTCCGGCGTCTTGTCGCGGTGCTGCTCGCAGGCCAGGAGGATGCTCTGCGGGGAGGGGCGGTGAGGCCAGGCCGGAGGGCTCAGCCCGGGGGTGGGCGCAGGGCGGGTGCACTCAGACCCAGCCCACCAGCCCAGCCCTGGAGGCACCTTTCTCCATTCCTCCGGGGACATCAGGCGCGTGAGGTTCTCGGGCACCAGCTCCCCCAGGACCTTGGGGATGCTCGCCAGCTGGGCCTGGTCGCCGCCGAACTGGGCCTTGTAGATGAGGCTCGCCAGCTGCACCGCGTCCTCCCGCGGGCACTTGTGGAACCCACGCAGGTACTTGGGCAGCTCCTGGGCGAGGGACACGGGCCTCAGGCTGCTGCCCCCTGCGCCTCCTCCCTGCGCCCCCCTCCTGTGCCCCCTGTGCCCCCTCCTGTGCTCCTACCTGCGCCCCCTTCCTGTGCCCCCTGTGCCCCCTCCTGTGCCTCCTCCCTGCGCCCCCCTCCTGTGCCCCCCTGCGCCCCCTGTGCCCCTCCTGTGCCTCCTCCCTGCGTCCCCCTGCTGTGCCCCCCTGCACCCCCTGTGCCCCCTCCTGTGCCTCCTCCCTGCGCCCCCCTCCTGTGCCCCCCTGCGCACCCCCTGTGCCCCTCCTGTGCCTCCTCCCTGCGCCCCCCTGCTGTGCCCCCCTGCACCCGCTGTGCCCCCTCCTGTGCCCCCCCTCCCCCGGCGGCAGGTGGCAGGGCTGCCCCCGCCGGGGCCGAGCAGCAGGAAGCAGAGGTTCCTGCAGGGCAGCGGGTGGCGCGGTGTCCTGTGTGGACCCGGTGGAAGGCCTGTGGGTGCGGACGGGCAGCCAGCAGGGCCCTCAGCGGGGTGGGCGGGGCGGGCCCGGAGCCTCGCACCTGGTGGTAGTGGAGCACGGTGTCCGCGCGCACATCCTTCCCGGGGGCCACGCCCAGCCACAGTTTGCGCATGAAGTACACCTGGTAGGGGAGCGTCAGCGGGGCCCCTGGGGGCCGCAGTGAGCACAGCCTGCCGGCCTGCGCCGCCACCCGCCCTGCCGCCCGCCAGCTGCTCCCGGACCCCGCCTGGGCCTCCCGTCCAGCCCCGGCCCGCACCCCTGCCTGCCCGGCCCGCCCTCGGGGCCCACCTTCCTTCTGGGGCTTGCTCCTCTTCACCCAGTCCGCCACCTGGCGCAGCGAGTCGAAGAAGAAGTCTCCCTCCTTCTGGCTGATGACCTGGGGGGCGCGCTGTTCAGGGAAGGGCCCTCCTGGGGCAGGCATGTGGGCTGTGAGACCCCCCGGCCCCCGCCCCCCCTCAGTACCTTGTCTGCGATCTTGATGAAGAGGCTGCAGCCCTCCCAAGAGGCCAGCTGCAGCCTGGCGGCCACGTCCGCACACACATCCCGCACCCGGGTGTGGGCGCTCACCTCCAGCATCTGGGGAGAGCGGCCGCTCAGCACAGGCCCCCACGGCCTGCTTCCAGACTACGGGCCGGAGGCACAGGCGGACGACTGCACTCCTGGCCGCAGAGGGCAGCCTCCGAACCCGCCTTCGGAGCCCAGAGGCACTGTGGGCCTTCGCAGGGGCTGCCCCAGCATCAGGGCTGCACGCCGGCCTGTGCTGCTGCCCTGGCCTTCTGCCCTGTGCCTCTGCCCTGTGCCTCTGCCCTGTGCCCACTGCCTGTGCCTCTGCCCTGTGCCTCTGCCCTGTGCCCACTGCCCTGTGCCTCTGCCCTGTGCCCACTGCCCTGTGCCCACTGCCCTGCGCCCACTGCCCTGTGCCCACTGCCCTGTGCCCATCCACTGCCCTGTGCCCTCTGCCCTGTGCCTCTGCCACTGCTGTGCCTCTGCCCTGTGCCCTCGCCTGTGCCTCATCTGCCCTGTGCCTCTGCCCTGTGCCCACTGCCCTGGGCCTCTTGCCCTTGCCCACTGCCCTGTGCCTCTGCCCTGTGCCCACTGCCCTGTGCCTCTGCCCTGTGCCTCTGCCCTGTGCCCACTGCCCTGTGCCTCTGCCCTGTGCCCACTGCCCTGTGCCTCTGCCCTGTGCCCACTGCCCTGTGCCTCTGCCCTGTGCCTCTGCCCTGTGCCCCCTGCCTCTGCCCTGTGCCCACTGCCTGTGCCCACTGCCCTGTGCCACTGCCTGTGCCTCTGCCCTGTGCCCCCTGCCCTGTGCCTCTGCCCTGTGCCCGCTGCCCTGTGCCCACTGCCCTGTGCCTCTGGCCTGTGGCCTCTGCCCCTGTGCCTCTGCCTGTTGCCCACTGCCCTGTGCCCACTGCCCTGCTGTTGCCTCGCCCTGTGCCCCCTGCCCTGTGCCCGCTGCCCTGTGCCCCCACTGCCCTGTGCCCCTCCTGCCCTGTGTCCACTTGCCCTGTGCCCCACTTGCCCTGGTGCCTCTGCCCTGTGCCCACTGCCCGGTGCCCACTGCCCTGTGCCCACTTGCCCTGTGCCTCTGCCCTGTGCCCCTGCCCTGTGCCCCACTGCCCTGTGCCCACTGCCCTGTGCCTCTGCCCTGTGCCCCCCTGCCCTGTGCCTTCTGCCCGGCCCTGCCCTGGGCCTCTGCCTGTGCCCACTGCCCGTGCCTCTGCCCTGTGCCCACTGCCTGTTGCCTCTGCCCTTGGCTCTTGCCCTGTTGCCCGCTGACTGGGCCTCTGCCCTGTGCCCACTGCCTGTGCGCTGCCCTGTGCCTCTGGCCCTGTGCCCACTTGCCGTGCCTCTGCCCTGATGCCCACTGCCCTGTGCTCTGCCATGTGCCCACTGCCTGTGCTCTGCCCTGTGGACTCTGCCCTGGGCCTCTCCTGTGCCCGCTGCTGGGCCTCTGCCCTGTGCCCGCTGCCGTGCCTCTGCCTGTCCCGCTGCCTGTGCCTCTGCCCTGTGCCTCTGGCCCTTGTGGCCCACTTGCCCTGTGTGCTCTGCCCTGTTTGCCCCCTGCCCTGTGCCTCTGACCTGTGCCTCTGCCCTGGCCTCTGCCCTGTGCCCACGCCCTGGGCCTCTGCTCCTGTGCCCCTGCCCTGTGCCTCTGCCCTGTGCCTCTGCCCTGTGGCCCCATGCCCTGTGCCTCTGCCCTGTGCCCTCTGCCCTGGGCCTCTCGCCCTGTGTCCACTGCCCTGGGGCCTCTGCCCTGTGCCCCCTGCCCTGTGCCTCTGCCCTGTGCCTCTGCCCTGTGCCCACTGCCTGTGCCTCTGCCCCTGTGCCTCTGCCCTGTGCCTCTGCCCTGTGCCCACTGCCCTGTGCCCCCTGCCCTGTGCCCACTGCCCTGTGCCTTGCCCTGTGCCTCTGGCCCTGTGCCCACTGCCCTGTGCCCACTGCCCTGTGCTCTGCCTTGGCTGGTGCCCCCTGCCCTGTGCCCACTGCCCTGTGCCCACTGCCTGTGCCTCTGCCCTGTGCCCACTGCCCTGTGCCCACTGCCCTGTGCCCACTGCCCTGTGCCTCTGCCCTGTGCCCCCTGCCCTGTGCCCACTGCCCTGTGCCCACTGCCTGTGCTCTGCCCTGGGCCCCCTGCCTGTGCTCTGCCTGTGACTGCCCTGGGCCCTCTGCCCTGTGCCCACTGCCATGTGCCTCTGCCCTGTGCCCACTGCCCTGTGCCTCTGCCCTGGGCCTCTGCCCTGTGCCCGCTGCCTGGGCCTCTGCCCTGTGCCCACTGCCTGTGCCGCTGCCTGTGCCTCTGCCCTGTGCCCACTGCCTGTGCCTCTGCCCTGTGCCCACTGCCCTGTGCCTCTGCCCTGTGCCCACTGCCTGTGCCTCTTGCCCTTGTGCCTCTGCCCTGGGCCTCTGCCCTGTTGCCCGCTGCCTGGGTCTCTGCCCTGTGCCCACTGCCTGTGCCTCTGCCTGTGCCATGCCTGTGCCTCTGCCCTGTGCCTCTGCCCTGTGCCACTGCCTGTGCCTCTGCCCTGTGCCCCCCTGCCCTGTGCCTCTGCCCTGTGCCTCTGCCCTGGGCCTCTGCCCTGTGCCCACTGCCCTGGGCCCCCTGCCCTGTGCCACTGCCTGTGCCTCTGACCCTGCTGCCTCTGCCCTGGCCCCCTGCCGGTGCCTCTGCCCTGTGCCTCTGCCCTGGGCCTCTGCCCTGTGCCCCCTGCCCTGGGCCTCTGCCCTGTGCCCCCTGCCCTGTGCCTCTGCCCTGTGCCTCTGCCCTGTGCCCACTGCCTCTGCCCTGTGCCCACTGCCCTGTGCCCACTGCCTGGCCTCTGCCCTGTGCCCACTGCCCTGTGCCCACTGCCCTGTGCCTCTGCCCTGTGCCCACTGCCCTGTGCCCACTGCCCTGTGCCTCTGCCCTGTGCCCCCTGCCCTGTGCCTCTGCCCTGTGCCTCTGCCCTGTGCCCACTGCCCTGTGCCCACTGCCTGTGCTCGCCTTGCCTCTGCCCTGTCCCACTGCCCTGGTGGCCTCTGCCTGTCCCCATTGCCTGTGCCCACTGCCCCTTGCCTCTGCCCTGTCCCACTGCCCTGTGCCCACTGCCCGTGCCACTCCTGTGCCTCTGCCCTGTGCCACTGCCCTGTCCCACTGCTCTGTGCCCACTGCCCTGTGCCTCTGCCCTGTGCCCACTGCCCTGTGCCCACTGCCTGTGCCTCTGCCCTGTGCCTCTGCCCTGTGCCCGCTGCCTGGGCCTCTGCCCTGTGCCCACTGCCCTGTGCCCGCTGCCTGGGCCTCTGCCCTGTGCCCCCTTCCCTGTGCCCGCTGCCCTGTGCCCCCTTCCTTGTGCCCGCTGCCCTGTGCCTCCTGCCCTGAGCCCGCTGCCCTGTGCCTCCTGCCCTGAGCCCGCTGCCCTGTGCCCCCTGTGCCCGCTGCCCTGTGCCCACTGTGCCCACTGCCCTGTGCCCGCTGCCCTGTGCCCCCTGCTCTGAGCCCGCTGCCCTGTGCCCCCTTCCCTGTGCCCGCTGCCCTGTGCCTCCTGCTCTGAGCCCGCTGCCCTGTGCCTCCTGCCCTGAGCCCGCTGCCCTGTGCCCCCTGTGCCCGCTGCCCTGTGCCCACTGTGCCCACTGCCCTGTGCCCGCTGCCCTGTGCCCGCTGCCTCTGGAGCCGGCTTCACACTCCCCAGCAGCCCCTCCTGGCCTGGCCCAGAGCCCCCGGGTGCACTGTTCATGGTGAGGGCGCCAGTGCCCTGGGCGGACAGCTTCTGGGGTCCCCACTCCTTGGGTGAGCAGGGCCCTGCTCTGGCGGGCTCACCTGGGAGGTGGGGGGCTCACCTGAGAGGTGGGGGGGTTCACCTGGGAGGTGGGGGGCTCACTTGAGAGGTGGGGGGGTTCACCTGGGAGGTGGGGGGCTCACCTGAGAGGTGGGGGAGTTCACCTGGGAGGTGGGGGGCTCACTTGAGAGGTGGGGGGGCTCACCTGGAGGTGGGGGGGCTCACCTGAGAGGTGAGGGGGTTCACCTGGGAGGTGGGGGGGGCTCACCTGGGAGTGGGGGGGCTCACCTGGTGGTGGGGGGCTCACCTGGGAGGTGGGGGGGCTCACCTGGGAGGTGGGGGGGCTCACCTGGGTGGGGGGGTTCACCTGGGAGGTGGGGGGCTCACCTGGGTGGTATGGGGGGGCTCACCTGGGTGGGGGGCTCACCTGGGTGGGGGCTCACCTGGGTGGGGGGCTCACCTGGGTGGAGGGGCTCACCAGGGTGGTATGGGGGGGCTCACCTCGGTGGGGGGGCTCACCTGGGTGGTGGGGGGCTCACCTGGGAGGTGGGGGGGCTCACCTGGGTGGTATGGGGGGCTCACCTCGGTGGGGGGCTCACCTGGGTGGTATGGGGGGGCTCACCTCGGTGGGGGGCTCACCTGGGAGGTGGGGGGCTCACCTGGGTGGTGTTGTTGGGGAGGAAGACCTTGTGGCAGATGCGGGAGATGTTCTGCTCGGCCGCCTCCACCTCCACCTGGTGGGGGGGCTGCTTCCGGGGGCCGGTCCTGGAACAGCAGGCACGCTGCGCGCCGTCCTCCCGCGCCCCGTCCGCTCCCTCTGCACTCCCTGCCCGCAAGGGCGGAGGCGCCTCCCTGTGACCGGCTCTGAGGGCCTGTCCGCCCTCCCGGCCCAGGGCACGGCTCAGGCAGAGCCGGACCAGGCTGTCCGGCGGCTGGGTAGGAGGCAACAGGCTGCTCTGACCAAGCGGAGGGGTGGCTTGGGGTGCCGGTCACCCGCGGCCGGAGGCAGGGCCCTCCTGCCTGGAAGGCAGCCGTGGGCGAGCTGGTGGCCAGGCTGCGCCCTCCGCGGCTCCTTCCCCCGGCGCCCGCTCACCTCAGGGCCCGCTGCACGCGGCGGCTGCAGTCGGGGGCCAGGGGCCGCGCCCTCCGGGCGTCCAGGAACTTGTGCACGTGCGGCAGCAGCGCCTTGCCGGGCGGGAAGAGGCCGGTGCAGAGCCACAGCAGCTGCCAGCCCCGCTCCTCGCTGTGCCTGCGGCAAAAGAGCCCGCTGGACTGCGGGGCCGGCCGCCCGGCCCCCGCCCCGCCGCCCAGGCCTCCCCCCCGGCCGGCCGAGCTGCTGCTGGCCCTTCTCGTGGTTAGAGGCCAGGGGCGCCCGAAGGTGACCGCCCCAGGAAGTCCGCAGGCCGGACGCGTGCCAGCGGCTGTGGCTGCTCGGAGTGCCTGGCGGGGTGTGTGGCTGCCCCCCTCCCGCAGCGGGCACAGCCGGGCGGTGAGGACGGAGCCCGCGCACCTCCTGGTGTTGTGCGTCAGCTGCTTCAGGATCTGGCAGTAGACCTCGTCCTGCAGGGCGGCCTCCTGCAGGGCCCCCGCGAAGATCTGGTCGGTGAGCTCCAGGGAGGCCCAGGCCTGCCTGGTCGGGTAGTCGCCCATGTACCGGAGGATGCGTGTGGCGTCAGGGAGGATAGCTGCTGGCAGGCCCGCCCGCGCCCGTGCCCACGCCCGCCGCCCGCGCCCGCGCCCGTGCCCACGCCCGCCGCCCGCGCCCGCGCCCGCCGCCCGCGCCCGCGCCCGCCGCCCGCGCCCGCGCCCGCCGCCCGCCGCCCGCGCCGCCCGCCGCCCGCGCCCGCGCCCGCCGCCCGCGCCCGCCGCCCGTGCCCAGCGCCCGCCGCCCGCGCCCGCGCCCGCCGCCCGCGCCCGCGCCCGCCGCCCGCGCCCGCGCCCGCGCCCGCCGCCCGCCGCCCGCCGCCCGCGCCCGCGCCCGCCCGCCGCCCGCGCCCGCGCCGCGCCCGCGCCCGCGCCCGCGCCCGCGCCCGCGCCCGCGCCCGCGCCCGCCGCCCGAAGGATATCGATGAAGCTCTGGCACGCGGCGTCCCGCAGCTCCGCGGTGGCGTGGACGCGCCGGAGCAGCGGCTGCCGCAGGGGCTCCGGGCTGTGCGCCCACAGGCGGCCCCGGGCGCGGGCCAGGCTGGCCACGGCTCTGCTGGCCGGCTCCTTCTCCGGGGCCCTGGCCGGCGGACAGAGCGGTGAGCCTCTGCCTCCGCCCTCCGGCCCGCCCGCCTGCACCTGCGGGGAGGGAGCCCAGCGCGGTGCCTGCATGGGGAGGCTCTGAGGGCTGGGGTGGGCACCTGAAGAACGAGTAGGAGAACTCCTCCAGGGTGTACAGCTTCTCGGGCGCCTGCTCCTCGGGGGGAGCCTCTGCGGGCGGCCTCGCCTGGGCGGCCAGCTTCCGCTTCTCCGGGGACATGGCCAGCAGGCTCTGCGGGGCACAGGCGTGGGCGCCCGGGGCCGCGCCCACAGGCCCTCCCGCGGCTGGGGGGCAGGCCCACGGGGCTGGCGGCACCGGCACCTCCCTCTGCCTCCCTCTCGGGGCTCGGCCACCAGCTCCCTCCGGGCGCCTCTCCTCGGCCTCTCTCCTCCCTGCCGCCCTCCAGGAGGCCTCTCCCAGGCGCCTCCGGCAGAGTCCGGGGTGGGGGTGGGGGGAGGGCCCTGTGTGCTCAGCTGGGAGTGCAGGCGAGGGTGGGAGGGGGTGGCTCTGCAGGCAGGGAGGCTTGGCCCCTGGGTCAGGGCTTCAGTGAGGCTGTGGCTGGGGGGGGGGGGGTTTGTTCCCAGGACACACCCGTGGTGGGGGGTGGAGGGTGGAGGGTGCCCACTCACGGAGCCTGTGGTCCCGGCACCGTCTTGGGCACGGCGCCGATGCCGCCAGCCTCACGGCGGACCGGTGCCAGGCGGCCCCGCTGCCATGTGGTGGGAGGAGGCCGAGCTGAGACCCCTGGGCACCCCGTTGGGCAGTTACCAGCAGCTGTGCTGACGGCTTGGTGAGCGTGGGGATGGTGTAGAGGTGGGCGGCCAGCACCAGCCCTGTCCTGCCCGTCCTGTCGTTCTGGCCCGGGACCCAGTCCCCGGCCGCCAGCAGCCCCGCGCTCTTCGTCAGGACCAGCAGATCGCCCTTCGCGCAGGGCAGGAGGGCGGCGTCGCCTGCGCGGGCCAGAGGAGAAAGCTGCTGGCCGCGCTGTGCGGGACCCTGCGCGATGAGCCTGGGCAGAGCTGAGGCCGGCTCGCTGACGGGACTCCCCGCGGGCCCTGACAGGCCAGGAGCCGCGGCCGGCATGGCAGGGGCGCATGGACAAGGGGGAGATGCCCGCTGGCCTCGCCAGCCAGCCTGGGGCTGTGTGACCCTCGTCCGCAGTGACTTACAGCCCTTCCCCGGGAGGGGTGGGACGACTGGGTGCAGGTTCTCCCCGCCTCCCAGCCACGCCTGCGCCTCCCGGGAGCTGCCTGGAGCCGCCCTGGTCGACCCTGCATGGCCGCCTCTGCTCCGGCCGCGAGCGGGCAGACAGCAGCTGCTGGGTGCGCCGGGTCAGGCCAGGGCCTGTTCCCTGCAGAGCGGCCTTAGCCCTCTCTGGGAGGCAGGGCGGGCCCCTCCCCCTCTCCGCGCGCCCTCGCCGGCACCTGTGGCCTTCTGGTCCTGCAGCGCCATGGCGAACACGGACCGCGCACGCAGGCCCTCCAGAAGCACGGCCACCAGCTCGGCGATGGCCACGCCGCTGGGCGACAGGAACTCATACTCCTCCTCACGCAGCGTGCAGAGCAGCAGCCGCTGGCCGCCCCGGGCCTCCCTGGGGGCGAGCACCGTGACCTGAGGCCTCTGCCCCGGCCCTCACACCGGTTACAGGTGCGGAGCCAGAGGGCCAGTCTGGGCCGGCAGGGCACCGCCGTGGGGTGGGCAAACGAGGTGAGGCAGGCCCCGGGCCCAGGGCAGCGGTGGTGCCAGCCTGCGCGAGGGCTCAGGGGCAGGCACCGCCGGAGCCGCGGGGAGGCCGTGCGCCAGCTCGGCGAGCTCCCGGCCCCTCGCCCGTGCCCTCGTGGGCAGGCCGCGCGCCGTGAGGACCTCGCACGTGGAGGTGCCCAGCGTGGCCAGCTCGGGACGCGGTGGCCAGTGTGTGCCCGGAGCTGCCGGTAACAGCTTCCGGGGGCCCCAGGGGAGGCATTCTCCGGGCCGGAGCACGGAGAGCGGGGGGCTGAGGCCTGCCCTCGGCCGCTGGGCGCTCGGTGAGCTGGCACGCACCAGCCCCGCGCTCGCCTGCCCGGCCGGGAGGGAGGGAGCTGTGAGGAGTGCACCCCAAGGGGGGTGGCCTGCCCTTCCCGGAGGACTTCCAGGCGCCTGGGCCTGAGGGGGGCTGAGGGCGCGCAGCCGCGGCAGTTGGAGGCCAGGCGGGGGTCAGTGCGCTCTCGCGGTCCACGGCGGTTCTCACCCGCACCCGCGGGCTCCCGGGCGGGGCCGCCTCCCCGCCGCCCCAGGACTGAGCTCCGAGCGGGACAGGCCGGCGCACCCACCTGTGGGCGACCAGACTCATGATCTCGGGGAAGGACAGCTCCAGCAGCGCCCGCTCCCGCTGGTCCAGGAGGGACAGCCCCTTCCAGTTCACGGCCAAGATCAGCTGAGTCCTGGGCAGCCGAGGGCCTGGCCGGGAGACGGGTGTGAGGCCGCAGGGCCCCGGCTGCCCGCCCGGCCCGCCCGCCCGCCCCTCTCCCGCACCTGAGCAGGGGGTGACCTCGAAGAGCCGGGAGAAGAGCAGCGGCCACTGCAGGCGGGCGGCGCCCACCACCTGCTCCCGCACGGCCTGCCTCTGGGTGTGCGGCACCTGCTCAGACACGGAGGCACCACCCTCGGCTCAGCACCGGTCCGCCAGCACGCGTGGTGGGAGGCCGGGCGGAGGCCGCCCACGGGCCCGCCCGGCCTCCCGCCCCAGGGCCTCCCGCCCTGCGGAAGAGGGAGGCGGCTTTGCTTTCTGGGCGGACGGGTGGGAGCCGCTGGAGGCTGGGAGCCTGCAGTGCCGCGGCTGGTGCCCCTGCCTGGGGCGAGCCTTGCTCTGGCTGGTGGTCTAAGCGTCCCCGGTGTCCTCGGCGCCTGTCCTCCCTCCGCGTGTTTGGGGGCGCACTCCAGCTCGGCCCCCTCCTGCTGTGCCCCCACCCGTCCTCCCTCCCGCTGCTGTGCGCACCGAACTCCCTTTCCTGTTTGAGTACAGCGTCTCTCGTCCCTGCTTTGAAAGGGGCGGGCACCCGCTCGCTGCTGGGGGGCAGAGCGGGCGCCGGTGGGAGCCTGGCCTGGGCCACACCTCGGCGCCTCCCCAGGGCCCCAGCCTGACCAGTGACCGCGTGTGTTTGACAGTGAAAAGGGAGCCGCTCGCCACCAGGCACCAGAGAAGTGAGTTAGGATTCGTTAATGCGCACACCCAGCCGTTCAATGAACCCAAAACTCAAAAGGAGGCGGGGCGCGGACCGGCCTGTGACCAGCGCTGATGGAAGGGGCCTGGTAGACCTGAGGCCGCAGAGCTGTGCTCCCTGGCAAGCCCCAGCCCCCGCCCAGCCCCGGGAGAGCCAGCGCAGGCTGACCTGGGCCAGGGCGGCGGTGACCAGGCCGGCCCACTGCTCTGGGGGCTTGGTCCGGTACAGCTTCGGGGGCACGCAGCTGGGCAGCAGCCCCTGCACGGCCTCCCTCCGCGCCGCGGCGCCCAGCTCTGCGCAGCAGTGCCGGGCCAGCAGCTCCACCAGCTCTTCCTCCTGCCGGCGAGCGAGACACACGTGAGGGCCAGGCCAGCCCTCGGGCCAGCCGGGAGCAGGAGCACCGCCAGGCCCGTCCTCCTCTGGCAGAACGTGCCCCTCCCACCCAGGGTGCACCCCCGTGCCCTCGGGGACCAGGGTGCTCCTCTCAGCCCTCAGGGAGCCCCGAGGGCAGAGGCCTGGGTGGAACCCTGATGTCCCCGCAAGGTGCGCTGGCCTGTCTCACCAGGCTCCCGGTCACAGGCGGCCAGGGCCCCGGGGGCGGGGGCTCCTGCGAGGCCTCGGAGTGGGTCTGCAGACCCAGACTCAGTCCTAGCTCCAGGCACCCTGCTCCCTGCCCACTGCCCCATCCTCCTGGCCCGGGAGGGGGCGCGCCGGCTCCGCCTCTCCGCCCTCCGGTGCCTCCTTCCCAGGAAGCCGGGCCCTCTGCCCTCCTGGGTGAGGGCCCGAGAGTCTGGGCAGGCTGCCCGAGGAGGCAGGGCGCTCAGCCAGGCCTGCCTCCCGCCAACGGCCGCCTCAGCGAGGCCGGCGGGCCGGGCTGCAGCGGGCGGAGGCGCAGTGGCGGGAGGAGGCCGGAGCCAGGCCCGGCGGGACCGCCCCGGGGCTCACCCTCTCGAAGCTGTACTCGCCGGACCAGACGCCGTGCAGGACTTGGCGGTAGATGAGCTCGGTGCTGACGGCGTCCTCGCTGGGGTCGTGCCAGGGGCTGAAGAACTCCTTCCGGAAGTAGAGGCGCCAGGGCGCCTGGCGCTCGCTCTCGCCCCGCTCCCGCGCCAGCTGCTCGCACTGGCCCACCGCGTCCATCACGTGGTCTCGCCCGCTGCCCAGCGACCAGAACTGAGGGGCGGGCGCGGTCAGGCGCGGGCACCTGCGCTCAGCGCCCGCGGCTCCCACCCCGGGTCGGCGTCTGCGCCCTCCTCTCCCACGGCCCGGGAGGCAGGGCCGGGCCGGCTCACCGCGCGTGGTGCCCTGAGCTCCCTGGCTGGCGTGAGGGAGGCTGAGCCCGGGCACCTGGGTGGGTGAGGATGGGGGTCCGGAGGGGCTGGGCCGAGGGCACGGGCCTCCCCGGGAGGGGGGGAGCAGCAGAGCGTGGGCCAGGAGGACGGGTGCCTGGGGATGAGGCCTTTTTGTGAGTTTGTGTGGGAGAATGTGTGCATGTGGGTATGTGTGTGTGTATGTACGTGTGTGAGTGTTTGAGAAAATGTGTATGCATGTGTGTGAGTGTGCATGACAGAGTGTGTGTATGTGTATATCTGTGGGTGGATGTGTGTAAGTGTATGAAAGGATGTGTGCATGTGAATGTATGTGTCTGTGTGTGAGTATGTATGTGTGTATGTGTGAGTATACTCTGAGTGGCTAGATTATTATGATCTCTGAACACATAATAACCTGGCCACTCAGTGTATATCCAATATAATAAGAGACTAATATGCAATTGCCCCCTCGACCAAAAGTTCGACCAGCAGGCAGACCAGCCAACTGCCCATGTCACGCACCTTGGTCGGACCACACTCATGCACAAATTCATGCCCAGGTCTTAAAAATATATATATTTTACACACACACACACACACACACACACACACACACACTGAGTGGCCAGATTATGATGCGTACAGAGATCATAATAATCTGGCCACTCAGTGTATATGTGTATGTGTGTGAGTGCGTGCATTTGTGTGTGCGTATGTGTATAAGAATGTGCGTGTGAGTGTGCAATGTGACTGAGATCTGCGGACGTGTGTGCGTGTGTCTTGCACACGTGCTGGCCATGGAGGAGAGCAGCGGCAGGCGGCGGGCGGGGCGGGCTGCGCACCTTGTCGTACACAGCGACCTGGAGGGAAAAGCCCAGGGGGTCGCGGAGGCCCTGCTGGCGGGCGATGTGCAGGCAGACCTCCTGCGAGGTGGAGGCCGAGTCCACGGTGACGGTCAGGCTCTCCCCCGTCGGCAGCACCACGTGCACCGGGATGTGCTTCCTGGACTTGACAGCCTGGAAGGCGAGGCAGTCCCTGGGCCCGGCAGCTCCGCGCCCGCTCGCCCAGAGCTCGGCCGGAAGGGCTGCTGCCGCCCTATGGCCGCGGAGGGGGCAGGCAGCCCCTGCTGTCCTCGGGGCAGCCCTGAGCTCTGGGGCCGAGTGGCTGAGAATCAGAGGCTCAGAAGAGCCCGGGCAGTTCCCCGCCCCAGACTCTGGAACTGCTGACACCTGGGAGCCATATTCCCCCTGCGTGCGCACCACAGGGCGCGGGCACCGGACAGCACCACAGCACACGCGCAGCCCAGGGCTCGGGCGAGCAGCCGCGAGGAAGGAGGGCGGGACAGGACCACCGGACGCGGGTGCGAGATCTCGGGGCCCTGTGAGATCTCGGCCCTCACGGTGCGGCCCGCGCCCAGGCTGACAGCGCCCGCTGCCTCCAGCAGCCACCCCCTCGCCAGTGCTCACTGGCAGGCCCCACGGACGGGCCTGACACGGGCCCAGCCTGGCGGAGCTCACAGGGGTCGTGGCTCAGAAGCTCCCCAAGTGGGTGGAAGAGGCCAAGGACATGCTTCCCGCTGGCAGGACCCAAGAAGGCACCCCCAGACCTGGGCTAGAAGAGCGCAGGGTCTGACACCATCCCACCCTGACCATCTCCCACTCCAGCAGGCCCGTACCTGCAGCTCCAGCCAAGTGGGGGGCTCTGTGCGAACCCCGTTGGTGTAGGTGCGTCTCAGGCGCTCGGCACAGAAGGGCCCGTAGCCGGCTGGCCCTTCACCAATGAAGTTCAGCAGGTACTGTGGGTGCAGAGGGCAAAGGGCAGGTCACTTCTACCTCCCGCCCAGATGGATTCTAGAGTCGCAATCATTCCCATCTGCGAGGCGAGGGTGTGTGGGCTTTCCATGTGGCCGTGCAGTATCCGCCGACATAAAGCACTCACTGCACACCCTGGACTCCTGTTGCCATGCCAATTACCCTATCTGATAAAAGAATAACATGCAGATTGACCATCACTCCAACACAAGATGGCTGCCCCCATGTGGACACAAGATGGCCACCACAAGATGGCCAGCAGGGGAGGGCAGTTGGGAGGGATCAGGCCTGCAAGGAAAGGTAGTTGGGGCAATCAAGCCTGCACGGGAGGGCAGTTAGGGGTGACCAGGCTGGCAGAGGAAATTGGGGATGACTGGGCTTGCAGGGGAGGGCAGCTGGGGGGGGGGGGCACCCAGGCCTGAAGGGGAGGGTAGTTGGGTTAGGGGACCAGGCCTGAAGGGGAGGGCAGTTGGGGGTGATCAAACCTGCAGGGCAGTTAGGGGCAAACAGGCTGGCAGAGGAGGGAAGTTGGGGCAAACAGGCTGGCAGGGGAGCAGTTAGGATCAATCAGGCTGGCAGGGGAGTGGTTAGGGGGTGATCAGGCTGGCAGGCAGAAGCGGTTAGGGGCAATCAGGCAGGCCAGCAGGCAAGCAGTTGGGAGCCAGCATTCCTGAATTGTGAGAGGGATGTCCGACGGCCCTACTGGGATCGGGCCTAAATGGGTAGTTGGACATCTCTTGAGGGGTCCTGGATTGGAGAGGGTGCAAGCTGGGCTGAAGGATACCACCCCCCTCCACACACACACACACACACACACACACACACACAAATTTTGTGCACTGGGCCCCTAGTATCTCAATAAAGCTGGGGAAATTATAAATTTTAAAATGATAATACTCAGCGTTGATAACCCTAGAGGGCCAGTGCATGAAATTCAGCCCAGCCTGAACCCTCTCCAATATGGGACCCCTCTGGGAATGTCCAACTGCTGGTTTAGGCCCGATCCTGGGGCCTAAGATGTCCCTCTCACAATCTGAGACTACTGGCTCATAACTGCTCACCTGTCTGCCTGCCTGATTGCCCCTGACTGCCCCCAACTGCCCTCCCACCCCCCGCGGGCCTGGTAGCCCCACACAGCCTGCTGCTCAGTGATTCGGTCACCCCTCACTGACCCTCCTGCCAGCCTGCTCGCCCCATGCAGCCTGTTCTATCGTCTGTTTGGTTGCAATGGTCACTTCGGCTTTTACATATGTAGATGAGAAGGAATACAAATTGGACATTTCTTGGGATCAAGTTGTCAATGTTTTAAATAGTACATAATTTTAAAATGTGCACACTCTTTGACCCAATAATTCAGACCTCTCCTAAAGGCATCGTACGGAGAGGAAGGGGGAGAGAGGGAGAGAGAGAGAGATCAGTTTCCTTCCGCGGTGCCCTGACTGGGGATGGCACCTGCGACCTGAACCGGCGACCTCTCGGCGCTCAGGATGGCCCGGCCGGCGGAGCCACCCGGGGTGTTTATGCGACAGGCAATGGGACGGTGGCCCCAATGTCCCCCACATGCTAACCGCTCTCGGACGGCGCGTGGCGGCAGCAAAGCTGCCCTCAGGGCGAGCGGTAACGTGGGAGACGCTTGTGAGGACAGAGACACACAAGAGCTGACGTTCAGACGCGCTCGTAAAGTGCGCCGAAAAGCTTTCGGAGGCGCCGGGAGGCGTGCAGCTGGGAGTTTGCTGTGTCGGCGGACGGGCGGGCAGCTGGCGGTTCCGTGACCACGGCTGACACGCCCGTCCGGGGCCTCTGGACTCGCCTCTCCTCCACAGCACGCCGGTGCGGCCGCCGGCGCCTCGGCCTCCGTTCGCGGCCCGGACACGCTGCCCGCTCCTCCGGGCCTTCCTCTGGCCTCTACCCGCTCCCGCCCCTCAGAGGGGCCACCTGGGGCAGAACAAGTGAACTGCAGACCTCTCTTACATAAGGGGAAACGGGCCCGGAGCAGCCTGGCCCTGACCATCCTGGCCAGCAGAAGCAGAAGAACAGGGCCAGAACCCAGGATTCTGGACTGCACCAGCCCAGGGCCAAAACATCCTCCCATGTACCCTGCCCCCGCCACCCCCACCCCTACCCTAGTCCTCCCCTCCCCCCTGCCCTGGTCCCACCCCTCCACCCCCGCTGCCCTGGTCCTCCCTATCCCCTCCACCCTGCCCCATCCTGGTCCCCCCGTCCCTCCCTGCCCTAGTCCCACCCCTCCCCCCTGCCCTGGTCCCCCCATCCCCTCCTTCCTGCCCCATCCTGGTCCCCCCGTCCCTCCCTGCCCTAGTCCCACCCCTCCCCCCTGCCCTGGTCCCCCCATCCCCTCCTCCCTGTCCTGGTCCCCCCATCCCCTTCCCCCTGCCCTGGTCCCCCCCATCTCCTCCCCCCTGCCCTGGTCCCCCCCATCCCCTCCCCCCTGCCCTGGTCCCCCCATCCCCTCCACCCTGCCCCATCCTGGTCCGCCCGTCCCTCCCTGCCCTAGTCCCACCCCTCTCCCCTGCCCTGCCCTGGTCCCCCCATCCCCTCCCCCCCTGCCCTGGTCCCCCCATCCCCTCCTCCCTGCCCTGGTCCCCCCATCCCCTTCCCCCTGCCCTGGTCCCCCCATCCCCCCCCCCCCTGCCCTGGTCCCCCCATCCCCTCCCCCCCTGCCCTGGTCCCCCCATCCCCTCCTCCCTGCCCTGGTCCCCCCATCCCCTTCCCCCTGCCCTGGTCCCCCCCATCTCCTCCCCCCTGCCCTGGTCCCCCCCATCCCCTCCCCCCTGCCCTGGTCCCCCCCCATCCCCTCCCCCCTGCCCTGGTCCCCCCTATCCCCTCCCCCCTGCCCTGGTCCCCCCATCCCCTCCCCCCTGCCCTGGTCCCCCCCATCCCCTCCCTCCTGCCCTGGTCCCCCCCATCCCCTCCCCCCTGCCCTGGTCCAGCCCACCTTCATGAGCCTCTCGGAGGGCGGGAAGCAGCCCAGACAGAGGCTGAGCAGGATCCAGCCGCGGGCCAGGCTGCTGGTTTTCGGGTTCTCTGACAGCTGCTTGCAGATCTGGCAGTAAATCTCGTCCCTGAAAGACAGACGCAGGCTGCAGGCTTGCTGGGAGAAGGGTGCACAGCCCCTGCTGCGCCCCTCAGTGTGGCCATGGCCAAGGGGCCTCCAGCCGCTCGCCTGCTCCCGGCTGCACCACTGGCCCTCTTGTGGGGCAGGGAGGGCCCGGGTCTCCAGCCACAGCCCGGCTCAGCAGCCCAGACTCTGCGTGAGGGACCTCTCCTCTCCCCAGCTTCACAGCATGGCGCCCCTGGAGTGCAGGCACCTGCCGCCCTCCGCCCTCCGCCCTCCCTCGGCCGCGTCCCCAGCCTCAGGCCTCTCTCCTGTCCTCCCCACTGACCAGCCTCCGTCCTGCTAAGTGCCCCTCCTGCTGCCGGCCCCCCGGCTGGTGGGTAACAGCCACGCCCGGGCGCCTGACTCCGCGTTGGCCCGTTTCTGGGGGCACATGTTCCTGTTATGCCAACTTCAGGCTGCCAGCCTGATGGCACCAAACAGAGCCAGCCGGCAGAGGAGCCGCTCTCAGGGCAGGCCCGCCCTCTGCCCCGGCCTCAGCAGCCGTCCCGGCGGGCAGGGCCTCGGGAGGGCTGCCCGCGTCCCAGCTCCCGCTCCGCCCGGCGCATGGGCACCTGAGACCCCACAGGAGCCAGCTCAGAGGAGCCGCAGCCAGAGCTGCACTGGGGCGCCCGTGTCTGTCTGCCTCTGGGGGGGGCAGCGGCGGGAGGATAGGAGAGCTGCCAATGAACAACTGGGGGAGGTACAGGCAGCGCCTCAGGCTTCCCAGGCTCCTCGGAGCTAGTTCAGGGCTGCGGTCTGCCGAGCCGAGCTGAGCCGGGTCGGGCGGAGGCAGGGGGCTGTGGGTGTGGCTGTGGGTGTGGCTGAGGCTATGGGTGTGGCTGTGGCTGAGGCTGTGGCTGTGGCTGTGGCTGTGGCTGTGGGTGTGGCTGTGGGTGTGGCTGTGGCTGTGGCTGAGGCTGTGGCTGTGGCTGTGGCTGTGGCCGTGGCCGTGGCCGTGGCCGAGGCTGTGGCTGAGGCTGTGGCTGAGGCTGTGGCTGGGGCTGTGGCTGAGGCTGTGGGTGTGGGTGTGGCTGTGGGTGTCGGGGTGTGGCTGTGGGTGTGGGTGTGGCTGTGGCTGTGGCTGTGGCTGTGGCTGTGGCTGAGGCTGAGGCTGAGGCTGTGGCTGTGGGTGTGGCTGTGGCTGTGGCTGAGGCTGTGGCTGAGGCAGGGGCGGTGTCGGAGGGGCCAGGTGAGGGGGACTGACCGGAGGCCGGGCTGCAGGAGGCCGTGGCTCACGATGAAGTGCACCTTCTCCAGGTTGGACAGGGGTCTGTCGGAGGGGGAGCCCTCAGACTCCAAGGCCTCCTCTCCAGTGTTCAGCCGGCTCGCCACCTGCAAGTCGCGTCGGCATCAGGACCTGGCCTCTCCCGCTGCCGGGAGGCCGGGGCTGGGGAGCCGGGCTGGGCCCGGGTGCGGAGCGGGCGCCGCCTCACCTGGCCCGTGACCGGGGCGGAGCGCCTCAGCGTCGTGGAGGAGATGTCCGCGGTCCTGCCCCCGAGGCCCGGCCTCTGCGGAGGGCAGAGGGAAGCGACTGAGCCCGGCAGCGCGGACCGGCAGCCGCCGGGGGCGAGCGTCTCGCGAGCGGTGCACTGCCACGTGTCCAGGGCCTCTCCTGGGGCACGCCGGCCAGGCCTGGCCTGAGCCCCGAGGGTCAGGACCCTACGGCTCAGAGCTCGAACCGACGCAGGAGAGCCCAGCCCCGACGGCCAGGCCCGGACAGGGAGGCCCGGACAGGGAGGCCCGGACGGCCAGCCCCGGACAGGGAGGCCCGGACAGGGAGGCCCGGACGGCCAGCCCCGACGGCCAGCCCCGGACAGGGAGGCCCGGACGGCCAGCCCCGACGGCCAGCCCCGGACAGGGAGGCCCGGACGGCCAGCCCCGACGGCCAGCCCCGACGGCCAGCCCCGGACAGGGAGGCCCGGACGGCCAGCCCCGACGGCCAGCCCCGGACGGCCAGCCCCGGACGGCCAGGCCCGGACAGGGAGGCCCGGACGGCCAGCCCCGGACGGCCAGCCCCGACGGCCAGCCCCGACGGCCAGCCCCGGACGGCCAGCCCCGGACGGCCAGCCCCGGATGGCCAGGCCCGGATGGCCAGGCCCGGACAGGGAGGCCCGGACGGCCAGCCCCGACGGCCAGCCCCGGACGGCCAGCCCCGGACGGCCAGCCCCGACGGCCAGCCCCGGACGGCCAGCCCCGGATGGCCAGGCCCGGATGGCCAGGCCCGGACAGGGAGGCCCGGACAGCCAGCCCCGACGGCCAGGCCCAGTCGGCCAGCCCCGACGGCCAGCCCCGGACGCCAGGCCGTGCTCATCCTCCATGAACACTGGGGGAGTGAACTGGACGCGCTCTGCCATCGCGGGGGGCCTGCTGGGGCCATTAGGACCTGCTTCTCCTCGGCAGAGGTCACACGGGGGCTGGAGGCGCCTGGAGAAGCCGCTGCCACAAGGAGGCGCAGCGAGGCCGGGGCGGGCCGGCCAGCCATCCCGGGCGGGGCACCGGCTTCTGGTGGGGAAGCGGCTTTGCCACAGAGATAGAATGTGCCACACCAGCTGTCCCTCGTGCAGATGACATGGCTGTCTACATGGAAAACTCCAAGAAGTCTATAAAAAGTAAGCAAGTTCAGCCGGCAAGTATGGCTTGGTAGTTAGCGTCAACCCATGAACCTGGAAGTCAGGACACAGGCACGGTATGCGGGCTCAGTCCCCAGTTGGGGAGAGGTGCAGGGGGCAGCCCATCAGTGACTCGCTCCATCATTGATGCTTCTAGCTCTCCCTCTCCCTTCCTCTCTGAACCAATAAAAAATATATTTTAAAAAAATAAGCAAGTTTCAGCAATGTTGCAAGATACAAAGTCAATTCACAGATAAATTATAGTTTTCTATCCTAGCAATGAACATGCCAATGCCAAACTTAAAAATATGGTGTCAGTTAGCCCTGGCTGCTAGCAAATGGCTCGATTGGTTGGAGCATCCTTCTGTTAATAAAAAGGTGTTGGGTTTGATTCTTGGTCAGGTCATATACCAGGTTGCAGGTTCGATCCCCAATTGGGGCACGTGCAGGAGGCAAACAATGTTTCTTTCTCTCCTTTAAATATCTCTATCTCTATCTCTATGTCATCCATATCTATCATCTGTAGCAATATATATATATATATACACACACGCACACACACACACACACACACTGAGTGGCCAGATTATTATGCTCATCTGGCCACTCAGTGTGTGTGTGTGTGTGTAGTAAAACCTCTATGTAATTGACTAAGTCAAGTGAGGAGGGTGTGTCCATTAAAGTTGAAAGTATGTTACATAATAAAGTAGGTTTTCCAAATGCATATATTAAAAAATTGACAAATTAGTTTACCTGTTTTTACTTATATAGACACATCTGTGTAATTATAATTATGTATGAAAAGTTTATTTTCACAGAAAAGTTTTCTATATGTTTTACTGTCATTTTAAATTCATACTGAATAGATCTGGTAATGCAGAAGCACATGGCTGGGGTGGGCCAACACGAGTTAAACTGCTGCAGAAGTCATGCCACAGACAACAGAACCAGCTACTGAGCATGTGCCCTGTGCTCACCTGCTGATCGTTCTGAACACTGTTTAAGAGCAATGACTCCTGGATTTAAGTAAGTAGACTTTAGCTGTAGATATGTAACATTTGTTCATGTCGGCAAAATTCTGCAGTGTTTTTTCCAATATATGACCTACTCATTAAAATTAGTTAAAAATAACCAAAAAACAACAGCAACCCACACAAAAACAAACACACACACACACACACACACGCACACACACACAAAAAACAAAACAAACAAACCCCAAACCCAATCTGTTAACCTATATATATAAAAGACTAATATGCTAAGTGTCTGACCAGTAGCTATGATGTGAACTGACCACCAGAGGGCAGACACTCAGTGCATAGGCATGGAAACATGGAACAGACTTCTGAATCTCAGAGGAAAAGGGGGAGGGTAGGGAGAGATTAACTGAAGATCTTATGTGCATACTCTGTGCACTGGTGGGGTCCCTCAGCCTGCCCTGAGCCCTCTTGTAATTTGGGACCCTCTGGGGATGTCGACTGCCGGCTTCTGCTTGATCTCCTAAGGCCAGGCTGAGAGACCCCACTGGTGCACAAATCTGTGCACCAGGCCTCTAGTTTAATTATAAGCAAATCTTGGTTAAAAGCATTTTTATTTATTTATTTTCTTTTAAAAATATCTTTGTTATTGAGAGTATTACAGATGTCCCCTTCTCCCCCTACTGTCCCCCCACCCAGTTCCCACCCTGCCACAGGCTCTCGCCACCTATGTCTGTGTCCACAGGAGTGCCTATATGAGTATAAGCTCTCTGGTTCTCTCTTCCCGCCCCTCCTCCCCTTCCCTCTGAGATTCATCATCTGTTCCGTGTTTCCAGCCTCTGGTTCTATTGTATTTATCAGTTTATTTTGTTCATTAGATTCCTTGTTCATTTATTTTGACTTTTAAATATAATTGTTGATAGATATGTATTTATTGCCATTTTATTGTTCATATTTTAATATATATTTTTCTTTATATATAAATTGAATTGAAGTCTGAAAAAATCGAGCGTACTGTTTATATATAAATATATATAATTACTTATAATCTCTAAAAAACCCTTATGTGCAAATATAAAACATGTGTAGGGCATATGTGCTGAAAACTACAAAACCCTCGTGAACGGAACCGGAAAAGATTCAAGGCTCTGCAGGGCAGAGATGCCAGTTCTCCTCAAACAGATTCGCAACAAAACTCCTATCGAAACACCAGCCAGGGAATGTTTGTGGGTGTGGGCAAGAGTTTCGGAAATGTGTACGGACAGGCGAGGCACCTAGAATAGCGGAATCCATCCTGGACGAGGGGCAGGCAGTGTGTGCCTGCAGCCCACAGACGGCCGGGGACACTGGCCGTAGGACCCGCAGGACCCGCAGCACAGAGACAGGAATAAACCCTCCCGTTTGCACACCGATTCTTGACAGGAGTGCGAAGTCCATTCAGTGAGTGAAAACGTGAGGTCTGAGCGGGAAGCCCTGCCCAGGCCGCCCAGGGCGCCAGCCCCCGGGGGCCCAGGGCCTCCTGCTTCCTGCCGCCCTGCCCCGGGGTGTGACCCAGGACCAGGCGCCCGGCTGCCGCTGGCTCCCTCTCGCGTCACTCCCCGGGAGGAAGCCCTGGGTGGCAGCACCCGCTTGGCGAGCCAGCAGGGCAAGGAACCCAGGCTCCTGCCAACAGCCATAGGGGCGGGCAGGTGGGGATGGGGTGGGGGGCTTCTGGGAAGCAGCTGCACAGCCGGTGACGCCTGGAGAGGGGGCGGCCTAGCCACACAACCCGGCTGCAGGGAGACTTGCACAGGCCTGCCCGGTCCTCAGGGGGAGCCCGGTCCTCAGGGGGAGCCCGGTCCTCAGGGGGAGCCCGGTCCTCAGGGGGAGCCCGGTCCTCAGGGGGAGCCCTGCCCGGTCCTCAGGGGGAGCCCGGTCCTCAGGGGGAGCCCGGTCCTCAGGGGGGAGCCCTGCCCGGTCCTCAGGGGGGAGCCCTGCCCGGTCCTCAGGGGGAGCCCGGTCCTCAGGGGGAGCCCGGTCCTCAGGGGGAGCCCTGCCCGGTCCTCAGGGGGAGCCCGGTCCTCAGGGGGAGCCCTGCCCGGTCCTCAGGGGGAGCCCTGCCCGGTCCTCAGGGGGAGCCCGGTCCTCAGGGGGAGCCCGGTCCTCAGGGGGAGCCCTGCCCGGTCCTCAGGGGGAGCCCGGTCCTCAGGGGGACCCCTGCCCGGTCCTCAGGGGGAGCCCTACCCGGTCCTCAGGGGGAGCCCGGTCCTCAGGGGGGAGCCCTGCCCGGTCCTCAGGGGGAGCCCTGCCCGGTCCTCAGGGGGAGCCTGGTCCTCAGGGGGAGCCCTGCCCGGTCCTCAGGGGGAGCCCTGCCCGGTCCTCAGGGGGAGCCCTGCCCGGTCCTCAGGGGGAGCCCGGTCCTCAGGGGGAGCCCGGTCCTCAGGGGGAGCCCTGCCCGGTCCTCAGGGGGAGCCCTGCCCGGTCCTCAGGGGGAGCCCGGTCCTCAGGGGGAGCCCGGTCCTCCGGGGGAGCCCTGCCCGGTCCTCAGGGGGAGCCCTGTCCTCAGGGGGGAGCCCGGTCCTCAGGGGCGGGGTGAGGTAAGGGTCTGCCCCGGGCGGCTTCGGGGCCAGGTCACGGGACACTGCACAGCCCACACGTGGGCAACCTCCATGTGCCCCAGGCCCTCGCCATGGCGCCCAGGCTTAAGGTCCCCGGGAGCTCCCTGCGGGCGTCTGTGCCGGGACCTGCCCCCGGGCAGCTCGGCTGCTGGGAGGTTCCCTCGGCCGGGCTGGGTGGCTCCTCCGAGGTGACGTCACCAAACCAGGCGAGGCGGCCTCCTGACCCCAGGTCCCGGGCCCCTGCCGTCAGAGGCGCTCACTGCCCACTCAGCTCTTCCTGTGTGGCCGAGGCCGCCGTCAACGCGGTCAGTGTGGGTCCTGTTCCGGGGACCGTGGTCACTGACGGAAGGGCCTGAGCTGGGGCGGGCTCACTGGCTCAGGGGCCGCGGTGAGCCGTGGGCCTCAGGCTGGAGGGCGCCTGCCGTCCCTGCCACCACCCTGCCCGCGTACCTGGGCTCCGCGCTGTGCAGCCGGGGCGCTGCCCTCCCTGCCCCCGGCGTCCGGGGCCGGCCGCGTCCGGGCGAACAGCACGGGCTCCGGGAGGTCGCCCATGAACCTCAGGATGACGCTCCACACAGCCAGCGCGGCCTGCGGGGGACAGGCTGCTGGGACCGCCCGGACCTGCCTCTGAGGCTCTGACGCAGTGTGGGGCGGGGGCGAGGAGGATGGGCGGGGGGGGGGGGAGGATAGGGGGGAGGAGGATGGGCGGGGGGAGGATAGGGGGGAGGAGGATGGGCGGGGGGAGGATAGGGGGGAGGAGGACGGGGGGGAGGATGGGCGGGGGGGAGGATAGGGGGGAGGAGGACGGGGGGGGAGGAGGACGGGCGGGGGGGGGAGGACAGGTGGGGGGGAGGATAGGGGGGAGGAGGACGGGGGGGGAGGATAGGGGGAGGAGGACGGGTGGGGGAGGGAGGAGGACCGGTGGGGGGAGGAGGACGGGGGGAGGAGGATAGGGGGGAGGATGGGGGGAGGAGGACAGGCGGGGGGGAGGAGGACGGGGGGAGGAGGATAGGGGGGAGGATGGGGGGAGGAGGACAGGCGGGGGGGAGGAGGACGGGGGGAGGAGGATAGGGGGGAGGAGGGGGGAGGAGGATGGGCGGGGGGGAGGAGGACGGGGGGAGGAGGATGGGGGGAGGATAGGGGGAGGAGGACGGGCAGGGGGGGAGGAGGACGGGGGGAGGAGGATGGGGGGAGGATAGGGGAGGAGGACGGGGGGAGGAGGATGGGGGGGGAAGATGGGGGGAGGAGGACAGGCTGGGGGGAGGATAGGGGGAGGAGGATGGGCGGGGGGGGGGAGGAGGACGGGGGGAGGAGGATGGGCGGGGGGGAGGATAGGGGGAGGAGGACGGGGGGAGGAGGATGGGGGGGAGGATGGGGCGGGGGGGCACGGCGGGGGCACAGGGGGAGCCTGAGAGCTGAAACCAGAGGCCGTACGGAGCAGGCGTCGTCGTCCTCGTGGTAGAGCAGAGGGTGCCGCAGGGGCCTCCGCAGGTGCGTGTGGCTGGCGGACCTCTGGAAGTAGGTGGCGGCGAACTTGGGGAAGCTGTACTCGGCCAGGCCGTCCGCCTCGTCCTCCGGCCCCTCCACCTCGGGCACCGCGTCCAGGTCCACCTCGGGCAGCCTCCGCGGCTCCGTCTCCAGGTCCTGGGCCGGGAGGAGAGCAGGCGCTGTGTCTGAGGCCGCCCCCAGTGGCCCCGGCCTGCCCCGGGAGGCACGGGCCTCATGGGAGCTCAGCCCCCAAGCCCTCGCGCCCGGCCTGCAGACCCGGCTCTAGACAGCGGACACGCGGGTGCTGAGGTCCGGAAGGCTGGCGCCCGCTGCTCCAGACACTGCCACCCCGGCCCGCCGGCCCTCAGAGGCGTGTGCCTGCACTGTGCGCGTGTGCGGGGCTGGTGGGGGACAGGCAGGAGGGGGTGTCTGGGCCATGGGTGCGCGTGCTCCAGTCCCGCACACTGCCCTCAGGCACGCTCCTCCTCCAGCCCTGGTCCAGCCTCAGGGCCGGCCAATGCAGAGCGCAGCCCGGCCGGGCCGGCCAGCCTCGGAGCCGCAGAGTGCCTACGAAAGGCCCTGGCCAGTGAGGCCCGGCAGGTAGGAGCCTGCTCACCTGGGAGTGTGAGACCCACAGCCCCGTCCTCCCCTTCTCTGCACGTCCACCCAGGACCAGGGCACGCCCCGCCCGCGCCGCCCGCTCCCCGCGGAGTGCCTCTTGGTGAGCCAGAGGCCGACAGGCCTGCCCTCGGGGCCCGCCTGACCTGGAAGGACAGCCCCCTCACCTCGAAGCGGGCAGGGGCCTGGCCCTCCTGCCCCCCGATCATGGACGGGAGGAAGCCGAACACTTGCTCCACCATCTGGGTGTCGGTGACGGTGTCGTAGATGGACTTGCGCTTCCTGGCGGCTGGAGCCCGGGGGCGCGGCTGCTGGGGGGCGGGGGTGGCCGGCAGCCCCTGTGTGAGGCCGGCGGTCAGCACAGCCGCTGGGCAAGCGCCTTAGAAGCCCAGGCCCTGCTCCGCCATCATCTATCCAAACCGTGGTTTTCCTCTAAAATCCCAGATTTCAACAGCCAGCGACTAGCCATCTGCCAGCCTGGCTCTTCCTGCCCCAGCAGAGTCAAGGCCAGAGACAGAGGCTGTCGTCCTGCCCCCCACCTCCCCACGGCACCACCTCGAACACAGGGCCTCGGAACCTTGCTTCACACCGAGGCCCACGCCTGCCTGGCCCTCTATTCAGAGCACCCCTCGCTGCCAGGCGGGCGGGGTGCCTGCTGGGCGAAGCAGGCGGAGAGCCACCGAGGCGATGCCGTCCCGCCCTGGCGCCCAGTCCCCCGTAGCCCCCTTCTTTCCAGTGCCCAGCTGTGGAGGCTTGGTCTCAGGTGCCCGCTGGGGCAAATGGGCTCAGGCAATCCTGCCCCTCCCTGCCTCTCCTGCCCAGACACTCAAAGCTCCTCTTGGCACTCCTCGGCCCCGGGCTGGCCTGCCATGGCCCATGACCAGGAGCTGGGGCCTCCCCAGCTCACTGCGCCTCTGACGGCCAAGCCCTGCTGGGAAGACCCCCCACAGCCCAGGGGACCCGGGCTCCGCCTCCAGGTTCTAGCAGAAGCCTGTCCTGCTGCCTGACCTGGGAGCCCTGACCGGGAGCCCTGACCGGGAGCCCTGACCGGGCGTCCTGACCGGGAGCCCCGACCGGGCGTCCTGACCGGGAGCCCCGACCGGGAGCCCCGACCGGGCGTCCCGACCGGGCGTCCCGACCGGGAGCCCCGACCGGGAGCCCCGACCGGGCGTCCCGACCGGGCGTCCTGACCGGGAGCCCTGACCGGGCGTCCTGACGGGGAGCCCAGACCGGGCGTCCTGACCGGGCGTCCCGACCGGGAGCCCAGACCGGGCGTCCTGACCGGGCGCCCCGACCGGGAGCCCCGACCGGGGAAGGGGGAGGAGGAAGGCACGAGGGCCGGCTGCAGTACCTCTGAACAAGGAGGGGCAGGACTGACTGGTGTGGGCTCACCCTGCTGCTCACTCCTCCTGCCTGTGGCCCCACCACCCCGCCCCGGGCCCAGAGGCAGTGCACACCTACCTTGGCTGTCTGCTGCCGAAAGTTCCGCCGGGCAGCCATGCCCCTGGCGTGTGCCTGGATGACCACCACCGCCCTCCTCCGGGCCTGGACCTGCTGGCGCACGAGGTAGCCCCGGCAGCGCGCCTGCAGCTGCACCACCCTGCGCCGTGCGGCCTGGAACTGCCTGCTCAGCAGGTGGCTTCGGGCCATGGCCTGCAGGCGCTCGAACCCCAAGAGGATCTGAGGCGCAAGAGAGGTGCCACTTTCAGGGCCGGCCGGAGGCGGGCTGCCTGCGATGGCCGTCCCCCGAGGGCCTCCCCCGGCCTCACAGCAGCTCCCTGCTCCTGCTGGGCCCGCCCAAGCGGCTTAGCGCTTGTAGCCGAGGACAGAGCCTGGCGTGCGAAGGGCAAAGCGGTGCTTGTGGGCGCGTGAAGGGCGGACGGTGTCTCGGGCGGCGGTGATGGAGCACCACGTGGACCTCAGCGGGGATGGAGTCCCAGAGGCCGCGCCTTTCGCACCGACCACTGACCGCCACCACGCCTTCTCCCCTGACCCCGCGGCGACTTTGAAACGGGAAGAGGTGCCGAGCTGTGAACACCTGTGTGCTGCCATCACAATCGGCCACAGCGGCCCTGAGTGCAGAGGAGGCTCCCTGGTCTCCCAAGCCCCGCAGAGGGCTGGCCTGGGACGGGCTTCAGCTGAGGGCCACTCCAGCTCCTCCCTACGGGACCCGTGCTACGGACAGTCCTAACCCTCCGCCCCCGGACAGCCCTAACCCTCCGCCCCCAGACAGTCCTAACCCTCCGCCCCCCGACAGTCCTAACCCTCCGGACAGTCCTAACCCTCCGGACAGTCCTAACCCTCCGCCCCCGGACAGCCCTAACCCTCCGCCCCCGGACAGTCCTAACCCTCCGCCTCCGGACAGTCCTAACCCTCCGCCCCCGGACAGTCCTAACCCTCCGCCCCCGGACAGTCCTAACCCTCCGCCCCCCGACAGTCCTAACCCTCCGGACAGTCCTAACCCTCCGGACAGTCCTAACCCTCCGCCCCCGGACAGCCCTAACCCTCCGCCCCCGGACAGTCCTAACCCTCCGCCCCCAGACAGTCCTAACCCTCCGCCCCCGGACAGTCCTAACCCTCCGGACAGTCCTAACCCTCCGGACAGTCCTAACCCTCCGCCCCCGGACAGTCCTAACCCTCCGCCCCCGGACAGTCCTAACCCTCCGGACAGTCCTAACCCTCCGGACAGTCCTAACCCTTCGCCCCCAGACAGCCCTAACCCTCCGGACAGTCCTAACCCTCCGCCCCCGGACAGTCCTAACCCTCCGCCCCCGGACAGTCCTAACCCTCCGCCCCCGGACAGTCCTAACCCTCCGCCCCCGGACAGTCCTAACCCTCCGCCCCCGGACAGTCCTAACCCTCCGCCCCGGGACAGTCCTAACCCTCCGGACAGTCCTAACCCTCCGGACAGTCCTAACCCTCCGCCCCGGGACAGTCCTAACCCTCCGGACAGTCCTAACCCTCCGCCCCCGGACAGTCCTAACCCTCCGGACAGCCCTAATCCTCCGCCCCCGGACAGTCCTAACCCTCCGGACAGTCCTAACCCTCCGCCCCCGGACAGCCCTAACCCTCCGCCCCCGGACAGTCCTAACCCTCCGGACAGTCCTAACCCTCCGGACAGCCCTAACCCTCCGCCCCCGGACAGTCCTAACCCTCCGGACAGTCCTAACCCTCCGCCCCCGGACAGTCCTAACCCTCCGGACAGTCCTAACCCTCCGCCCCCGGACAGTCCTAACCCTCCGGACAGTCCTAACCCTCCGGACAGTCCTAACCCTCCGCCCCCGGACAGCCCTAACCCTCCGCCCCCGGACAGTCCTAACCCTCTGCCTCGCACTGGCTTATGGTGGAGAAGGATGCACTGACGCAGTGGGCTGCAGCCTGTGTGTCCTGTCAGCCGCCTTTACACCTTCGTGAGGCATAACGTGGACAGCCTGAGGTCACTTTTGCTGTGACCACTGCGTGTCCCAACCACAATCACATGACAAAGGCAAGAAGCCCGGTGAGGCCCAACAAGGTCAAGTTGCCCTGGTTCGCAGGCAGCGCCGTGGCAGACCTGCGAGGGGCCTTCCTGCCTCGCCTCACCTCAGACGAGCAGCCTGTCCCTGGCTGCCCCCCCCCCCCCCCCCCCCCCCCCCCCAGCCCCCGCCGCAGGCCCCGAGCTCTCCTACCAGCGTGAAGGCCTGGCGGGCGCGGCGGCCTCTCCAGGCGGCCTGCATGCTCACGGCAGCCCTTCGCTGCCGCAGGAACTCCTGCCTGGAAGGAGATGCGGTGAGAGGGGCACAGTCAGACACTGTGAGCCGGAGGGTAACACTGTTTGTGAACGGACGTCTAAGAAACTGTACAGCACTTCTCTCCTGAGAGCCAAGAGACAGGTCAGGTCTTGGGCCCACTGCCCGTAACTTCCATGCTGGTAAGGGCAGGCCACCTTTTACAATAGAATAATCCAGAACATCCCACCCCACACCCAGGATCGATGAGGGGCCACAACGCGCGGCCGGTGCTTTACTCCTGGCCCGATGCTGCCCTCCCTGCTCACTAAGCCAGGCTCCGGCCAGCAAGCAGCCCCAGTGCCACGGGCGGCTCCTCGGCGGCGGACCAAGCTGAGGGAACCTCCCAGGCCCCGCTCTCCTGCCCCCGCCCCACCCCCAGTCACAGCCAGCCCACTCCGGCGAAGCACCTCAGAAACAGCTGGGTGCCGCACGGAGTGCCCGTGGGAGCCCAGACCCCCACCCTCTCCAGGGCACGTCCGAGAAGGCTGAGTAGGAACCATCCTTATGTGCCATGATGACCACCCCCCACAGTGTCAGTGAAAACCACCGGGGGACCGGATCCCACCAGCACTTGGCGGCAGCCGGGTCCCTCTCCCTTCATGCGGGAGTGGTGTCAGAGAAGCCCAGCGGCGAAGCAGGCTCCATCTCCCTCAGCTGGGTCAGTGGAGGCCGCACTGGGGCAGGAGTGGTGCCAGCGGACGCCCGTGGGCAGCTCGGACGCCACCCCAGCCAGCAGCAGTCACAGGAGGATCTCACTCTATTAGCAGTAAACACGCCACCCACCCCTGCCAGAATGGTGTCAGAGGAAGATAGCTAAAATGTATAATTAAACAAGGCATATAATTCTTATAACACAATACGCAAAATGCCCCAACCCAGGGAAACATCAACTTGAATGAGAAAAGACCATCAACAGAAGCCAACATGGAGATGACAGAGGTATTAGCCATTATAAAAAATCTCCCAACAATGCTCACTTGAAACTAATGATAAAATAGAAAGTCTCGGTAAAGAAATAGGAGAAATAAAGTAGAACCAAATTGACATTTTAGAGTTGAAAATATCACAGTGAATAAAAAAGAACCGCAGCACACAATGGAAAGAGAGAGGAAAGAATCAAGTGAGCTTGAAGACATAGCAGTAGAAATTATACATCCTGAAAAACAGGAAATTGACTGGAAGAGAAGGAACAGAGCATTAGGCACCAGTGGAATTGCAACAAAAGACCTAATATTTGTGTTGTTGGAGTCCCGGAAGGAAAAAAGAAAGAGGTTTTGGTAAAAAGTCCTAGAAGAAATAAGAGCTAAAAACTCATAAACTTAGCAATAGATATAAACCTACAGATTCAAGAAACTGAGCAAATTCCAAGTAGGATAAATGCAAGTAAACCCACATCAAAGCAGACCATAGTCAGATCTAGGAAAACAGAATTATGGGCATACCAGAGGAGAGGAGGAGAGGGAGCAAGGATCAGAGAGCCTCGTATAGCTTGGCCTTTCCTTGGCATCGCCAAGCCCAGCACAAGTAACAGCCACCTGCAGATTGCTTTGTAGCTCCTGCCGGGCGGCCCAGGCAGGGTACAGGCAGCTGGAATTGCATTTCCTGGGAGGCCCCAGAACCAGCTCACCCAGAAGACAACTTCTCCAGAGCCTCACCCAATCTCCTCCAAGAGTGACACACATATTTTTTAAAATTTTTTTCTCTTCTTTATTTCAGAGAGGAAGGGAGAGGGAAAGAGAGAGAAACATCAACGATGAGAGAGAGAGTCATTGATCGGCTACTTCCTGCATGCTCCTTACTGGGGATCGAGCCCACAACCTTAACCAGAACCTTTAGTCCGCACGCTGATGCTCTATCCACTGAGGCAAAGCAGCGAGGGCTATGAGTGACATACTTCTAAGACAGACTCGGTGTCATCAGAGCCCTGCTAACGTGAGTACTGTCTATGAGGTCAGCCCCGCACAGCCAATCCTCTGTTGTGGTGTGGCCAGCCCTGGCAGCCAATCAGCCTGGGAGTAAATACCTCCCTTAGTGTGCCAACAGCATCCAAGGCTCAAATGTAACGATGGGTGCAAACAAGAGGTGTGCACCTGCAGTGCCCAGTGTGAGTGGCCACGAAGGCTGCCCCACAAGCCACTCTACCAAGCCCAGGAGACACAGCAGCTCTACCTAATCCATAGAACAAACGTGGGAGGCTGCCAGACTGAGGAGGCAAAGAAACATGTTCCAAATGAAAGAACAGAGCAAAACTCCAGAAAACACTTAAACAAAATGGAGGCAAGCAAGCTATCAGATGTGGAGTTCAAAACACTGGTTATAAGGCTGCTCAATGAGTGTAGGGGAAAAGGAGAGGAACTAATGAGAACTTCCATAAAGAGACTGAAAACATAAAAAAGAGCCAGCCAGAAAAGAAGAGCATAATAACTAAAATAAAGAATGCATAAAGAATCAATCGTAGAATAGACAAATTAGAGAATCAAATCAGTAATTTGGAAGATAAAGAAGCAGAAAACACCTAATCAGAACAACAAAAATAAAAAAAGTCAGCATCCACTTGTGAGCCAGGAGGTCATGGTTGGGTCAGGGACATGCCCGGGTTGCAGGCTTCAGCCAATCAATGATTCTCTCTCCTCATTGATGTTTCTATCTGTCTTTTCCTCTCCCTTCCTCTCTGAAATCAATAAAAATATACTTAAAAAGAAAAAAGAATCCAAAAATTTCAGGCTAGACTAAGGAGCTTTGAAACAACTTTAAGTGTACCAACATTTACATCCTGGGGTGCAGGAAGAAGAGAGAGAGAGGAAGAAATTGAAAACCTATTTGAAAGATATGATGGAAAACCTCACTAACTTGGTGAAGAAAAAAGACAGTGCAGAGAGTATCAAACAAGATGAACCCAACAGGCCCACACCAAGACACATCATAATTAAAATGCAGAAGTTAAAGACAGAAAGAATCTTAAAAGTAGCAGCTAGTTACCTACAAGGGTGCTCCCATAGACTGTCAGCTGATTTCTCAACAGAAGCTTTGTAGGCTAGAAAGAATTGCCAAAAAATATTCTAAATGATGAAAAGAAAAGAACTACAACCAAGATTGCTTTACCTTGCAAAGCTGTCATTTAGAATTGAATGATAAAGGGCTTCTGAGGCAAGAAAAAGCTAAAGGAGTTCATCACCACCAAACCAGGATTACATGAAATGTTAAAGCGTCTTCTTTTTGAAGAAGGAAAAAAAATAAAACTATAAAACTAAAATGGCAATAAATGCATATTCACCAACAATTAGTTTAAATGTAAATGGATGTTTGAGCATCGTGTCTGGGTTCCGAGTTCTTTCTGCGGTTGGTGATAAAGACAGCGAGTACAGAGACCAGACCTGTGGCCTGGGGGCTGCCGGACACGGTGAGGGGAGAAAGGCGACAGCGCTCTGCTTACTGAACCTGAGCTGGACTTCAGGGCTACCTTCTGACTCACCCGGACCGAGTCAAAGAGGCTTTTTTTCTTTTTTTACCTCCCAAACCAACCACCTCACAAACCCAAACTCACAAATTCCCTGAGACAGCTGAAGGAGAACATCCAAATATGGCTGAGACCCGAGCTGACACTTCATTTGACTCTTGCTTATGTAGTAGATTCCCCTCCACCCACCCACCAAACATGGCCCACAGACTAGCATCCAGATAATGCCTTCGTCTTCTCTGGTCCCTGCAGGCCGGCGGTGACCGGGCAGAGGCGCCGCGGGGTCTGGTCCTCCCTGCCCCGGGGGCGGGCAGGAACAGCGCCCCTGGTTGGGGGCTCGGTCTTGGGGCACCGGGGCGGGGTGTGCGGGAGAGGCGCACCTGTGCCTGTAGCCCCGCAGGACTCGCTGGATGCTGACCGCCGCGTTCTCCAGGGCCCGGCTCCTCTGCACCTCCAGCAGGGCGTCCTGGTGCTCCTGCAACGGACGGACTCATGAGCCGCCGCCCGCCCTCGGCCGGCCGGCCCGGGCCAGGCTGGCAGGCGTGGTGCTGTGCTCCCCGAGGCCACGCAGGGGGAGGGCTCCACTCTGACTCCGTGGCCCCAGCCACGGCCTTCCCGCTCCCCCTCTCGCTCGTTAGCGCAATCAGCCGATTTCGCGTCTGCTCTGGAGAGCCAGGAGGGGCCAACACTTCCCGGAAGTTGGTTTATTTCCCCAAATTTGTGTGAACTGTGCAGTCAACTGCATTCGGCTCCTGCCAGTCTCCGTGGGAAACGGTCCCTTTGGCCTTGGAGCGGCTCTCAGTGTGTCAGCCCTGGGGCGGCCCTCCTTCGCAGCGGCCCGGACCCTGTGCCGGTGCCCGGACCCCGTGCAGGACTGTGTGTAGAGCAGAGGGCAGCGGCCTTCGGCGGCGCCAGCCTCAGGTCCAGCAGCCGGAGCCTCCGTGTGCCTGGTGGCACCGGGGACAGACCTCGGCTATGGCTTCGAGGAGCAGCCAGAGGAAGGAAAATGGCGGGAAGGCACTCCTGCCCCCCTGCCACCCGCCTGCCGTTACCCTCCTCTCCGGCCAAGCCCGGCAGTGCCTGCCCGCCTGGGAGCCTGAGAGTCTGGGGGCCTGGGGGCCTGGGGGCCTGGGAGCCTGGGGGCCTGGGGGCCTGGGTGTCTGGGTGCCTGGGTGCCTGGGGGCCTGGTTGTCTGGGTGTCTGGGTGCCTGGGGGCCTGGATGCCTGGGAGCCTGGGTGTCTGGGAGCCTGGGTGCCTGGGGGCCTCGTTGTCTGGGAGCCTGGGTGCCTGGGTGCCTGGGGGCCTGAGTGTCTGGGAGCCTGGGTGACTGGGGGCCTGGGGGCCTGGGGGCCTGGGTGTCTGGGTGCCTGGGGGCCTGGGGGCCTGGGTGTCTGGGTGCCTGGGTGCCTGGGGGCCTCGTTGTCTGGGAGCCTGGGTGCCTGGGTGCCTGGGGGCCTGGGGGCCTGGGTGTCTGGGTGCCTGGGGGCCTGGGGGCCTGGTTGTCTGGGTGTCTGGGTGTCTGGGTTCCTGGGGGCCTGGGGCCCTGGGTGCCTGGGGGCCTGGGGGCCTGGGTGTCTGGGTGCCTAGGGGCCTGAGTGCCTGGTTGTCTGGGTGTCTGGGGGCCTGGGGGCCTGGGTGTCTGGGTGCCTGGGGGCCTGGGGGCCTGGGTGTCTGGGTGCCTGGGGGCCTGGGTGCCTGGTTGTCTGGGTGTCTGGGGGCCTGGGGGCCTGGGTGTCTGGGTGCCTGGGGGCCTGGGTGCCTGGTTGTCTGGTTGTCTGGGTGTCTGGGTGTCTGGGTTCCTGGGGCCCTGGGTTCCTGGGTGCCTAGGAGCCGGGGGCCCTGGGAGTCTGGGGGCCTGTGGGGGGGGCACAGGGCAGGGGGCCAGGAGCTCGGAGGCCAGGACTCTCACAGGGGCTCACCTTCAGGAAAATTTTGGTCTTTCCTACTTTCCAGTCTGTGTCCGTCCCCAGCCACCTGTCAGCGATGCTCAGCGTCATCTGTCGACACTTGTCCCGAAGCTGCAGGAGAACCAGGGAGGGGGGTTGGGAGGTGGGGGGGCGAGCAGGGCCCCTCAGGCTGTGGGCCAGGCCAGCATCTGCCATCAGGCGCCCGAGCATCAGGCGTGCAGCCTGGGCTCCAGAGGAGGAGCAGCCGGGGCTCCTGCCCCAGCCTGCGTGGCCCCACCGCCTCCCCACAGACCCCCTTCATGTCCCCTCATGCCCCCCACAGGCCCCCCTCATGCCCCCTCGGGAGAGCTGGCTTTTAGGGGGCATGGGGGGGCGCCCCCTCATGCCCAGGAGGCGGGGAGGGGAGCCCACAGGCGGGGCCCACACACCTGCTGGCGGGAGGCGCTGGGCAGCAGGACCCCGAAGCGCCCCGCGAACTGCGCGAAGGTGTACCGGATGGGGAGGCCCGCCCGGCGGACACGCACGGTCTCCAGGGCGCCCGAGTAGCGCAGCTGCCGCAGGCACAGCTCGCGGTCCAGGAGCTGCGGGCGGAGGCCAGAGGGGGCTGAGGGCGGCCTCCCGGGCCCCAAGGCGGCCTTGCCCCCCCCAAGGAGAGAATACTGGGGAGATCCGGGAAAGTCCCTGCAGGTCTCCGGAGACAAAGTGGGTAACAAGCGGTGCTGACCCCAGGATGAGCTGTTTGCATTCGCCCCATTTAAGCGCCCTCAACAGAGCCCCCAGGGATGCGGCCTGCGGCCCAGTCCAGCTCCTCCTCAGAGCCGCTGGCTCTCCCTGCAGGGGTGGCCCGCTCACCCCCCAACACACACGACCTTCCAGCCCCCAGGAGTCTCTGGGCGCTGGGGCACCCCCTCCAATCTGGGGAGCCCACCAGCAGGCAGTTCCCAGAGGCAACTGCCTGTGGGCCAGGGCCACGCGGAAAGTCCTCTGGGGCTAGCCCCCCCCCATGTCCGGTTCTCTACACCAGCCCCTCGCGGAAGTGAGAAGCAAGGCCACACGGGCCGCAGCCTCGAGGCCCAGCCCAGGGCTGTGCGGAGGGCAGTGCGTCCCGCCCGCGGGCAGGCAGGCGGGCGGCTCACTCCCCTGGACAGGCGCCTGCCGAGGGAGCCCGGGCCCAGTGCCAGCGGGCAAGCGGCAGGGCCACCTCGCAGCCCATCCCATGCCGGGCGCTGACGGAGCGGCTGGCCCCTCGCCGGGGTCCGTCTGAACAGTGGGGTGGGTGACAGCCGGTGGGGGGCACAGAACCCTGGGCTGTCAGGCGGAGCCGCTGCCTCCCCGGCCAGCCTCCCTCGTTACCAGCGGCTTCTTGTGCTCGTTGGGTTTGATGCAGCGGATGAAGGAGGGCTGGCAGCCGCTCAGGATTTTCATCAGCTGGTCCAGCGACTGCTTGAACTGGCCTGCCAAGGTGGCAGGCTGCCGGCCGGCGTCTGCAGACTGTGGGCAGAGCACAGGGTCTGAGTCGGGCTGGGCGCAGGGCCTGGGGCGCTGCTGGCCCAGGGTCCGGCCTGGACGTGGCCGAGGCCACCGTCCATCACAGGTCCCCAAGGGCCCCCGCTGGGGAATGAGGACCCGGAGGGAGGGAGGAAGGTGGGCACCTGCCTCCGGTCTAGGGTGCACTGCCCGGGATGATGAGGCGGGGTGAGAAGAGGATGTCAGAGCTGGGATGCTCACTTTTTGCCTCCCCTCCTACATTTCCCAGTTTTGACCAGGTTTTATATAGTAGAAAATGGTTATGCTACGATTGCATGCATTATAGCGAATGTGAATTGTTCTAAAATATATGTATTAACTTACGGAGGCAAGGAGCCCCCTGCCATGAGCACTGTTTGTCTTGGGCAATGCTCCTTCTTCAAACCTTCCCACGGTCAAACGCACCTGAGCACAGGGGTGTGCGGCCAGACGGCCAGGTCTGGAGTCAGAGGTCTTCACTCCAGACCCTCTGAGGGGGGCAGGCAGTCCCCGAGCTTTAGTCACAGTGGGGGCATTTCCCTTTTGTCCTGGTTTCTAAACTGTATGCGTTTCCTCCACAGCCACCTGCTCCCCGAAACACCCAGGCCCTGCTCTGGCCAGCTGGGGGCCAGGCGGAGTGCTGGGACAGCTGGGGGCCAGGCGGAGTGCTGGGACAGCTGGGGGCCAGGGCGGAGTGCTCAGACAGCTGGGGGCCAGGGCGATGTGCTGGGACAGCTGGGGGCCAGGCGGTGTGCTCGGACAGCTGGGGGTCAGGGCGGAGTGCTGGGACAGCTGGGGGCCAGGGTGATGTGCTGGGACAGCTGGGGGCCAGGCGGAGTGCTGGGACAGCTGGGGGCCAGGCGGAGTGCTGGGACAGCTGGGGGCCAGGCGATGTGCTGGGACAGCTGGGGGTCAGGGCGATGTGCTCAGACAGCTGGGGGTCAGGGCGGAGTGCTGGGACAGCTGGGGGCCAGGGCGGAGTGCTGGGACAGCTGGGGGTCAGGCGGTGTGCTGGGACAGCTGGGGGCCAGGGCGGAGTGCTGGGACAGCTGGGGGTCAGGGCGATGTGCTCAGACAGCTGGGGGTCAGGGCGGAGTGCTGGGACAGCTGGGGGCCAGGGCGGAGTGCTGGGACAGCTGGGGGTCAGGGCGGAGTGCTCGGACAGCTGGGGGTCAGGGCGGAGTGCTCGGACAGCTGGGGGTCAGGGCGGAGTGCTGGGACAGCTGGGGGTCAGGGCGATGTGCTGGGACAGCTGGGGGTCAGGGCGGAGTGCTCGGACGGCTGGGGGTCAGGGCGGTGTGCTGGGACAGCTGGGGGCCAGGGTGATGTGCTGGGACAGCTGGGGGTCAGGGTGATGTGCTGGGACAGCTGGGGGCCAGGGGGGGTGCTGGGGCAGCTGGGGGTCAGGGCGGAGTGCTGGGACAGCTGGGGGTCAGGGCGGAGTGCTGGGACAGCTGGGGGTCAGGGCGGAGTGCTCGGACAGCTGGGGGTCAGGGCGGAGTGCTGGGACAGCTGGGGGTCAGGGTGATGTGCTGGGACAGCTGGGGGCCAGGCGGTGTGCTCGGACAGCTGGGGGCCAGGGCGGAGTGCTGGGACAGCTGGGGGCCAGGGCGGAGTGCTCGGACGGCTGGGGGTCAGGGCAGCTTTTCAGGGGAAGGCAGAGCCCAAGTGCCCAGGGCAGCCTAGGGTCGTTGGAAGGCGGTTTGCTTCCTCCGCCTCTGCCCACCCATCAGCCTTCTCCTGCCTCCAGCAGAGCCAGGGCTGCTCCAGAAAAGTCCTGGAGGCTTTGGTGAGGTCCACCCCGGCCCCCAGGAGGCTGAGCCAGCTGAGGAGCCAGAGAGCAGACAGGCCCTCTCTGCACGCCCCAGTCGGCACTGGCCACACCAGTGTCCTTGGCCTTCACCACCCTGCCAGGGCTCCCAAGCCTCAGGCCACAGCCACGTGCAGTGCAGGCCCCACACCGAGGAGCCCAGGCTGTGCCCGTCACCAGCCTGAAGCAGTGAGCTAGCAGCCAGCAGCGGGAGGAGCACACCGCCCTGCCCCCCAGCTGTCCCAGCACTCCGCCTGGCCCCCAGCTGTCCCAGCACATCACCCTGACCCCCAGCTGTCCCAGCACTCCACCTGGCCCCCAGCTGTCCGAGCACATCGCCCTGGCCCCCAGCTGTCCCAGCACATTGCCTGGCCCCCAGCTGTCCCAGCACTCCGCCCTGTCCCCCAGCTGTCCGAGCACATCGCCCTGACCTCCAGCTGTCCCAGCACTCCACCCTGGCCCCCAGCTGTCCCAGCACATCGCCCTGGCCCCCAGCTGTCTGAGCACACCGCCCTGGCCCCCAGCTGTCCCAGCACATCGCCCTGGCCCCCAGCTGTCTGAGCACACCGCCCTGGCCCCCAGCTGTCCCAGCACTCCGCCTGGCCCCCAGCTGTCCCAGCACTCTGCCCTGTCCCCCAGCTGTCCGAGCACATCGCCCTGACCTCCAGCTGTCCCAGCACTCCGCCCTGGCCCCCAGCTGTCCGAGCACTCCACCCTGGCCCCCAGCTGTCCGAGCACTCTGCCCTGGCCCCCACCACTCGGAACACACATGCTGATGACACACGCAGCAGCAGTCACACAAGCACCAGGGCCTGAGCAAGCCCACCCGCGCTTGGAGGCAGGCACTCGTGGGCTGTCCCTCCCACGTGGCTGAGAGCTGGAAGGCCAAGGCCTAGGCAGAGAGGGGAGGAGGGAGGGGAGAAAGGGAGCAGGGGAGGGAGGGGGAGGGGAAAGGGGCAGGGGGGATGGGGAGAGGGAGGGAGAGGGAGGGGAGGGAGAGAGGGAGGGAGAGGGTGGGGAGGGAGGGGGAGGGGAAAGGGGCAGGGGGGATGGGGAGGGGGAGGGAGAGGGAGGGGAGGGGGAGAGGGAGGAGAGGGAGGGGAGGGAGGGGGAGGGGAAAGGGGCAGGGGGGATGGGAAGATGGGGGAGGGGAAAGAGAAAGAGGGGAGGGGGAGGGGGAGAGGGGGGAGGGGAAAGAGAAAGGGGGAGGGAAAGTGGAAGGGGGAGGGGAAGGGGCAGGGGGATGGGGAGAGGGAGGGAGAGGGAGGGGAGGGAGGGGCAGGGGAAAGGGGCAGGGGGGATGGGAGAGGGAGGGGAGGGAGGGGATGGAAGTGGAGGGGAAAGGGGAGGGGGGATGGGGAGAGGGGGGAGGGGAAAGAAAAACAGGGGAGGGGAACGGGAAAGGGGGAGGGGAGAGGGGGGAGGGGGGAGGGGAAAGAGAAAGGGGGAGGGAAAAGGGGAAGGGGGAGGGGAGAGGGGGGAGGGGGGAGGGGAAAGAGAAAGGGGAAGGGGGAGGGGGAGAGGGAGGTGGAGAGGGGGGAGGGAAAAGAGAAAGGGGGGAGGGAACGGGGAAGGGGGAGGGTAGAGGGGGGAGGGGGAGGGGAAAGAGAAAGGGGGAGGGGAGGAGGAGGAGGGGGAGGGGAGAGGGGGGAGGGGGGAGGGGAAAGAGAAAGGGTGAGGGGAGGAGGAGGGGGAGGGGAGAGGGGGAGGGGGAGGGGAGAAAGAGAAAGGGGGAGGGGAGGGGGAGGGGGAGGGGGAGCGGGGCCCACCTTGAGGACCTGGCCCCGCGCCCGCCCCAGGCGGAGGGTCCCGCGGCCCAGCTGGATGTCGGTGGGCTCCAGCCGGAAGATGTCCCTCAGGAAGGCGTTCTGGGAGGCGTGCACCAGCGTGAGGATGTCTGCACTCAGCACATCCCGGTTCTTCTCCAGGAAGCCTGCGGAGGGCGCCCAGCTCAGCTCTCGCCAGGGCCCCTGCGGCCTCCTCCCGCTCCCCTCTCTCCTCCCATCCGCCAGGCAGCCTGCTCCCTCCTCTGCGTCCGCCTGGCACCTGGTCTCCACCCAGCACCACGACAGGCCCCGGCGCCCGCTCCCCGCACCCTCCCCGGTCACCCCAACACGTCCCTGTCCTCCGTGGGGCCACTGCTCCCTCTGCTCGGCTCCCGGGAGGCCCAGCCAGGCTGCTTTCGCAACCAAAACCACGCTGAGTCCTCCCGCAGCCACAGCGAGGTTGGGCTCTGAAGCCCAGGTAAGAGCCTCTCAGAAGGAAACACAGGGCTGAGGCTTGGGTTGGACAAGAGTTTCTAAGTCATGAAACCAAAGCAACAACAGAAGATGGGCAGCCTGACAAGGCAGCTCAGTCATCCCCACACACCATGGTCAGCGTGTCATCCCCACACACCAAGGTTGTGAGGGCATGTGCCAGAGCCAACCAGTGAGTGCATAACCGCGAAATCTCTCTCTCTCTCCTCCCTCACTTCCTCTTTCTCTAAAATCAATCAATAAAAAATAGGTAAGTTGGACTTCATCAAAATTAACATTTTTGTGCTTCAAAAGAACACTATTAAGAAAGTGAAAAGATAACCCATTGAATTAAATATTTACAAATTATATATCTGATAAGGTACTTATATTCAGAATACACAAAATCTCTTACAACTTGACAGTAAAAGGACAACCCAATTAAAATGCAGGCAGAGGATTCCATGACACCATGAGGCCAGGAGACGGGCACTTCAGTCTCAGAGGCGCAGGCCACGCCCGCCGGCCGCCAGCCAGAGCAGAGGCAAAGGGACTGAGCGGCTGCTGGGGTGTGTGTGTGTGTGTGTGTGTGTGTGTGTGTGTGTGTGTGTAATGCAGAGGAAATGTGGATGGGAGGTTTCTGGTTGGCATGATGAAATGGTTTAAATTGTGGCAGCAGTTATACAACTCTGGGTGAACTTACTAAAAATCCATTGAGTTGTGTGCTTAAAACTGGTGACTGATGCCCGGCCTGCGTGGCTCAGTGGCTGAGCATCTACCTGTGAACCAAAGGTCACAGCTCTGTTCCTGGTCAGGGCACAGGCCTGGGCTTGTGGGATAATCGCCATTGAGGCGTGCAGGAGGCAGCCAGTAAATGATTCTCTCATCATGGATATTTCTATATATAATATATCTCTCTCCCTTCCTGTCTGAAATCAGTGAAAGTATATTTAAACTAAAAAAAAAGGGGGGGGGGTGACTCATTAGAATATTACAAACAAAAAAGCATGGCTGGCCTGCTCAGCTCCCTCTTGCCATTGCGAGCCCAGTGGTGCCTACCTTCGGCCTGGTAGTACACGTCTCCCGCGAAGTGGGCAATGCCGAACCTGGCGTCGTGGATGTTCCTGGGCTGCAGGAAGGCCTTGTTGTTGGCATGGACACTCTTCAGCTTTTCCAGCATGGTGGCATCCGTGCCCTGGGAGAGCACAGGCACCTGTGGGCGGGGGCCCACCGAGCTCAGGGCCCCCACGGGCCCGAGCACGGCGCGGGGTGAGCGCCCAGCTGGCTTCCCTTCTCCGGATGAAGGGCTCCTACTGGCTGCGCCTGAGAGGCTCTCCCCAGGGCCAGGCAGGCTCCCGGGCAGAGAACGGGCCCCTCCTCTCCTGCGGCAGCCTTGCTGCAGGTGCCCAAGAGGCCGTGACAGACGCCTGCCATTCTGCGGGGAGCGGGCAGGGTGCGAGCTGGCCTCGAGGGAGAGCAGGTCTGGCTGGGAGAAGAGCTGAGGCTCCAGCAGCCTCAGAGCGAATGAGCCGGGGGCGGCGGGGGGGGGGCACATCCGGGCGGAGACGATGGGGTCTCGGGGGCGGGCTCAGGGCGCACCTGCGGGAGGCGGCTCTCCTCGTCCAGTAGGGAGAGGACGCTCATGGGCCTCAGGGCCAGCAGGTCCAGGGTGGGCCGGTTGTCGGTGTAGCCCACGAAGTCCCAGGCGACACCCTCGGCGCGGTACTCCTCCTGCTCCAGGCTGAACACGTGCCGCACGAAGAACTGCTGCAGGTGCTCGTTGGCCAGGTTGATGCAGAGCTGCTCGAAGCTGGGGCGGGCGGGCGGGGCGAGGGCATGGGCGAGGGCCTGCCGCCAGGAGCATGCTCCCCTCTCCGCCCGCCGGCCATCTCACCCCCGCCTCCTGGCCAACAGACTAACGTAGGGGTGTCGAACTCAATCAGAGAAGGGGCCAAAATCTAAAATCCAGCCTAAATCGCGGGCCGAATGGTTTACTGAACAGTCATAAACTGTCATTGTGATGGAAACGCAGCGGAGTGCAGTGATGACAGCGCGGTGCGGGCCACATTGCAAGGCCTGGCGGGACGGATTTGGCCCGCGGGCCTTGTGTTTGACACATGTGGAACGGGAAGGAGCGCTCTGAAGGCACGCCATCCACCCTGCCCTGGCTCCTTACCAACCTGTAGGGCTCTGTGCCAGGCCTGCCTACCCACAGGGAATGGTCCTGGGAGCCGGTGTAACAGCCCAGCCCACGGCAAGGGCCTTGGCCTGAGAGGAGCCTCTGCGCTCAGGAGTGGCTGCTGGGCTCCTCTGCATCCAGCGGAGTGCTCCCCCCACCCCCTGCCTGCCCCGGGCAGTCAGCAATCAGGAGTCATGCTGACCCCTCCGCCCACCTCTTCCCCATTCCAATCCAGCTGGGCACGCTCTGCCCTGCAAGTGCCCTGACTCTTCCCTGCTTCCCAGTGACACACCCCACGGTCCCCCTGGCTCCTCGGCCCTTTTGGGCTCGCTATGGAGGGAGCTTCTGACCGGCAGGCCCCAGCTCGCCCCACCCCAGGCAGGACCCAGGGACACAGCGGGAAGCCTGCCTCTGCCCCAGCGTGGTGCCGGCCGGCCGCTCTGCTTTCCACGGGCTGCCTCCCCATCCCGCCTGAGCCCTCACACAGCAGCGGCCGCTCCTCTCCCGCCTCCTGCCCGGCCAATGGCATCTGGCGCAGGCAGCCTTCCTGCGTCAGGATGGCTGACAGTCAGTGTGAAGCCTCCTCATTCCTGGACTGGCCAGAGGGGTGAGGGCACAGGTGGGCATGTGCCCCACGCCCCACTCCTTGCTCAGCGGGCTCTGTGGACACTTGGGGGGCCCTAGTGAGTGACTGCAGCCCTGTCACAGCCCCCTGGCCCCTCCCAGAGGGCTCCTGGCATCAACGGCCTGACCCCACCCACTAATGCTCCCGAGGTTTCCCGTGCTTGGCAGCCACTGTCCCCCTGAGCACAGCAACCAAGGGCCTGGCCACCTCCCAGCTGTCAGTGCCCCGGAGCTCCCGCACCGGGTGGTGCTGCCAGCTCTCCCGTGTGCCGCCCGCCTGCAGAGCCTGGCTCGCACGGGGAATGCTCACCGTGGGGCCCTCAGCTCCCGTGGAGACGGGCGGGGCCAGCCCCGGGCTCTCACAGCCGAGGCCCACTGCGGGAGCCATCCGGAGCCATGCCAGGCCCGCGGCAGCTAGGCTCCCCTGAGAAGCCACTAGACTGCACACAGGCGCTTCCCGCTCGCTCCAGCACTCTCTCCTCACTGACCGCCTGCCGCCAGCTGTCCCAGCCTCCCCTTACCCCTGCCCTCATCGCTCACCACCGGGGCACGCTTCCCATCTGCCTCCCGGCTCTTCTTCAGCCTCCATTCAGGGTTGCTGGGACACTGGCCAGAGGTGGCAGCCCTGGCTTTCTGCTGCCCAACTAAACCACCAGGCATGGCACCACCTTCCCCTTACCCAGCACGATAGGGACCCTGAACATGCAGGCCAGTCAATGTCATTGACAATCTATTCACCCAAACCCCAGCCTTAGCCCTAGCCCTAAAAGTACACCTAACCCTAACTTTAAACGATAACCTAATCTCTAAGCCTAGCCCTAACCCTCGCCCTACTACCCTGTTTGTCCGAAAATAAGACAGTGTCTTATATTAATTTTTTCTCCCAAAGTTGCGCTAGGTCTTATTATCAGGGGATGTCTTATTTTTCCATGCACTAGGTCTTATTTTCGGGGAAACACGGTACTAGCCTAACCCTAAACCTAACCCTAATCCTAAATCTAACTCTAACCAAAGACCAAGGCCTAGCCCTAACCCTCGCCCTACGTCTAGCCCTAACCCTACCCCTAAACCTAACCCTAACACTAGCTCTAGCCCTAACCCTAACACTAAACCTAGCCATAAACCTAACCATAACCCTATAACAACTCTAACCCTAACCCTAACCCTAGCGCTAACCCTAACCCTAAACCAAGCCCTAGCCCTAACCCTAAACTTAACCTTAACCCTAGCCCTAGCCCTAACCTTCACCCTAACCCTAACCCTAGCCCTAAACCTAACACTAACCTTAGTCCTAGCCCTAGCCTTAACCCCAAACCTAGCCCTAGCCCTAAACCTAACCCTAACCCTAGCCATAACTCTAACCATAACCCTAATCATAACCCTAACCCATCTTAACCTTAGCCTTAGCTCTAACCCTAAACCTAGCCCTAATCCTAACCCTAAAACTAACCCTAGCCCAAGCCCTAGCCCTAGCTCTAGCCCTAACCCTAACCCTAGCCTGGCCCTGGCCCTAGCCCTAACCCTAACCCTAACACTAACCCTAGCCCTAGCCCTAGCCCTAACACTAACACTAACCCTAGCCCTAGCCCTAGCCCTAGCCCTAACACTAACACTAACCCTAGTCCTAGCCTGATAATTCACTCTGATTCGTGAGAGAGCAGATGGCCCAGGGGGGTGTCAGCTTCCCGTTCTTGGGTGCTCTCACTCTGTGCCTCCTGTGGATGTGCTGTGGTGCCCTGGGCAGGCACAGAGCAGATCCCTGCAGGAAGCCTGCCCGGGCTCACCCTGCCCGGCCTTGGGAGTGGGAGCCCAGGGGAGGACAGGCTACCCCGGGCCTGGCCGTGAGGAGCCGGGCTCTTCTGCTTCCTAGAGCAGGCGGACGGAGACTTCATACCTATTGTTCTGGAAGTTTTCAAAGCCAAATATGTCCAGGAGGCCGATGGCCCTGCGCACAGGCCTGGGGTCCTGAGCGGGGGGCGTGAAAATCGCAGCGTTGATCTTCTTGACTATCCACAGGAAGAGGTGCCCGTAGATGCCCTGAGGAGACGTGGCGCACTGTGGGCTGTGGGCCCAGGAGGAAGGCTGCCCTCGGACCCGCTGAGGGCGTCATCCCGCTTACAGGCGAGAGCCCAGCCCAGGGAGGCGGGGAGGCAGAGCCAGGGCTGCCAGCACACACGCCCCGCCCACCCCTCCCACACTCCGCACCTTGGCCAGGGCGTCCCTGCGGTCGGCAGCCTGCGGGGCGCTCAGCGGCCTGGCCACCAGCTCCCCGCGGATGGCGATGGTGTGCTTGAGCAGACAATCCCGGAGCGCCTGCTGTGGCACCTGCAAGGAGGGGCAGCTGACGGGCAGGGCTGCTCCGGGTCCTGACCTGCTGTGCCAGGCCAGTCCCTCTCATGACCAACACGTGGGCCCCAGGCCTGAGGGAGGGCCATGCCTGTGATGAGGGCCAGGCCAGGGGGACCAGGGTCGCATCCTGGGAGGGCGGCCGAGGGTCAGTCTGAGCGCTGGGGTCAGAGCATTCGGGTGCACCAGCTGGGCCCTGAGCTCAGCTGACCAGCCCTCCTCCCTCCCTCCCTCCCTCCCTCCTGCCCTCCCTTCCCTTCTTTTTTCTCTTCTTCTGATTCTATTATTTCCCATCAGAACAGCCAAGGGGGGCGGCATTCCCTGCCGGTGAGGCTCCGTTTCTCAGCGTCTGCGGAGGCTAAAGGTGTGAGCACCCCCTTTCCAGAGCAGCAGCCTGGGAGAGGCTGGGGGAGGCGCATTGATGGGAGCTGGGGAAGACCCAGGAAGGGTCCGGTCCTGCGGGGGAGCATGGTGTGGATGGAGAGCGAGCCACTCTCTGCTGGTGGCTGGGTTAGCTCACACGGCTCCCTCGGCTCCTCCCAGGCTGCGGCAGAAGGTGCGGGGCTCACTGAGAGCCGGGAAGGGTGATGGGGATCAGGGTCGGGTGTCAGCTGGCCCTGGGAGCCGGCAGACACCAGGCAGGCTACCTCCAGGAATGTGGCCACGGCGGGGAAGGCGGGCGTCTCCCTCACATCGGAGGAATCCAGGTTCTCGAAGAAGGCGGCTGCGGAGAGGGTGGCGCTGAGTGGCAGAGCACCCTGAGTGCGGGTGAGGCGGGGCCCAGGCCCGCCTCCGGGTGCTCCCTGGCCCTGCTCTGCTCCTCAGGAAGGATGGAGAAGTGGGGTTTGGGGAGAGGCGGTGGGCAGGGCGGGGCCGTGGGACAGACGGGGCAGAGGGGCCCATGAAGGAGGGATGAGTCACCGGCCCTTAGCTCCTGGCGGGCCCTGGGGGGAGAGCCTGGAGAGGGTCTTTGTCCCTCCCCTGCACCCCTCTGCCCGGCGCCTGAGGGCCGGTACCCGTGAACTCCACGTTCCCCAGGTGGAGGATGGCCGCCAGCAGCTTGCTGAGGGCCCAGTGCTCGGAGTCGGAGAACATGAGGATCTTGAGCGCGGAGCGCACGTGGGCGTAGTCCTTGGCGTCGGCCAGGCCCTCGCAGGAGGTGCAGCTCCCCTGCGGAACGGCATCAGCTTCTTAGCCCCACACCCTTCCTCGTGCAGGGCCAACAGGGCGAAGCCGGAGGCCTCAGCCTCAGCCTCAGCGGCCACGGCAGGTCCCTCCGGAGGCAGGACGAGACGGACAGCAAGGCCGAGGCCCTGCTCCAGCCTCGCCTTGCCACCCACAGCGACTCCTGAGCACCCTCCCTGGGGACACCCTGTGGCCACTTAACCGACCGGTGCCAGGCTCTGTGTGCCAGGCTCTGTGCCACTGCCCTGCCTGTGCTGTGCCAGAGGCGGCGGGCAGGAGGCATGGCTGCCTCACAGGTGCCAAGAGCAGGGCAGGCGGTGCCGAGCGCTGGCGAGTGAGGCAAGTCCCCAGGAGGGGCTCTGGCTGCCCCACGGGCGGAGCTCCAAGGGGCTCCGGGAGAGCAGCTGGCTGGGCAGGAGCCAGGGCCACAAGGGCGGGGAGGACTAGTGGTGAAGGGGGAGGGACTTGCAAACATGCCACTGGCCTGGGGGAGGTCTGCAGGGTGAGTGACTGGGCAGGCCTCACGCCTGCAGAGAGCAGGGTGGCATGTGTGTGTGTGTGTGTGTGTGTGTGGGGGGGTGATACACTAGGTATGGAGGGGCCCAGGGTCCTGCCAAGGCCCAGGCAAGAGCTGAAGGCCAGGCAGTGCCTGAGGGGTTGCCCGGGAGAGGACGTGGGAGATGGACGCCGCCCAAAAAGTGCAAGCAGGCTGCTGGCTCTCCAGGGCTCACGATGTGGAGTGCGATGGGGGTGCGATGGGGGTGCGATGGGAGTGCGATGGGGGTGCGATGAGAGTGCGATGGGGGGCGATGGGGGTGCGATGGGGGTGCGATGGGGGTGCGATGGGGGTGTGATGGGGCGATGGGGGTGCGATGGGGCGATGGGGGTGCGATGGGGGTGCGATGGGGGTGCGATGGGGCGATGGGGGTGCGATGGGGGTGCGATGAGAGTGCGATGGGAGTGCGATGGGGGTGCGATGGGGGTGCGATGGGGGTGCGATGGGAGTGCGATGGGGCGATGGGGGTGCGATGGGGGTGCGATGGGGGTGCGATGGGGGTGCGATGGGGCGATGGGGGTGCGATGGGGGTGCGATGAGGGTGCGATGGGAGTGCGATGGGAGTGCGATGGGGGTGCGATGGGGCGATGGGGGTGCGATGGGGGTGCGATGAGAGTGCGATGGGAGTGCGATGGGGGTGCGATGGGGGTGCGATGGGGGTGCGATGGGAGTGCGATGGGGCGATGGGGGTGCGATGGGGGTGCGATGGGGGTGCGATGGGAGTGCGATGGGGGTGCGATGGGGGTGCGATGGGAGTGCGATGGGGGTGCGATGGGGGTGCGATGGGGGTGCGATGGGGGTGCGAGGGGGTGCGATGGGGGTGCGATGGGGGTGCGATGGGAGTGCGATGGGGCGATGGGGGTGCGATGAGGGTGCGATGAGGGTGCGATGGGGGTGCGATGGGGGTGCGATGGGGGTGCGATGGGGGTGCAATGGGGCGATGGGAGTGCGATGGGGGTGCGATGGGGGTGCGATGGGGGTGCGATGGGGGTGCGATGGGGGTGCGATGGGGGGGCGATGGGGGGCGATGGGGGTGCGAGGGGGGGTGCGATGGGGGTGCAATGGGGCGATGGGAGTGCGATGGGGGTGCGATGGGGGGGTGCGATGGGGGGCGATGGGGTGCGATGGGGGGTGCGATGGGGGTGCGATGGGGGGCGATGGGGTGCGATGGGGGTGCGATGGGGGGCGATGGGGGGCGATGGGGGGCGATGGGGGTGCGATGGGGGTGCGATGGGAGTGCGATGGGGGGCGATGGGGGTGCGATGGGGGTGCGATGGGGGGGCCCTCAGGAAGCTGTGGAGGACGGAGCTCAGCCTGAAGCCCTCCTTCTTCCTCCTCTGGGGCTGTAGGGGCAGGCGGGGTGCAGGGGAGGGGGATGGAGCCAGGAGAGTGGGGTGGGGCAGGGTCAGAGCAAGGAGGGGGGGAAGCAAAGAGGAGGAGGGTGGGGTGGGGGGAGCAAAGAGGGGTGGGGCTCACCGAGGTCAGGTAGCGGTACTCTGCGGGCGAGCCCAGCTGCAGCAGTGCCCTCTCCTCGGGGCGCATGCCCAGGAGCATGCAGTAGAAGATGTGGAAGTTCCGCTCCTGCGGGGCCTGGGGGAAGTGGTGCCTGAAGCGGCAGCGCCTCGGAGCCGTGGGCCAGCGGCGGCTGCTCCATGGCCTCTCAGCCCGCGGGCGCCGCACTGAGGCACAGGGCCTGCAGGCCGCGCCCTCAGCCCAGGTGCCCGAACCATCCCTCAGGCACTGCCCCAAAGCCCTCAGGGCACCCTCCCTGAAGTCCTGGGCCAGGGCGTGCCCTCCTCGCCTCAGCATGAAGTCCAGTAAAGGTGAGGAGAAGGGGTGCCAACGAATGAGAACATTATATGGATGAAAAATTCAGAACAAAATCCTGCATTTCTTGTCTTTGAATACTGGGCAAGGGCCATTATTATTCAACTGAAGGCCCGACGCACAAATTCGTGCAAGAGTAGGCCCTTGCGGCCCACCCCTGCCCACTGGTGGTTCTGGAAGGCCGTTCCACCAACCAGTCTAATTAGCACATTAGCTCTTTATTATATAGGATTCCAGGGATCCTTGGCCCATCTTAGGGTAGGACCAGGGTTCTGGGACAGCAACTAAGACCTTTGGGGGCACTGAAAAGGTTCCTGGGGAGAGAGTGATGGAAGGCCTCCTGGGAGCCTTCCAAATCCTGAATCCCCCTTTGGGGCAAATGGAGATTGCCCTCACCTGCCTGCAGACCCGGGACTTCTCCAGGAGAAACTGCTCGATGCGTGCACTTTCGATGATCCCACTGGGGTTGAAGTAGATGTCAATGTACTTCCCGAAGCGGCTTGAGTTGTCATTTCGGATTGTCTTGGCGTTTCCAAAGGCTAAGGCCAGAGGATGGTGCCCGTGGTGGGAGCAGAGAGGAGAAAACAAACTTTTTAGCAGGGTCATCTGGGAGGGCTTCTCAGAGGAGGTGGCGGGCCCAGAGTTGAAAACTAAGTAGACCATGCTCAGAGGAAGGCAAAGTGCAGTGCAGATCTGGAGGCCAGAAAGCGTGGAGTGTGCTTGCAGAGTGTGCGAGTTGGCCGGAGCACAGGATCCAGGAGAAAGGCAGTGGGAGACATAAAGCACTCACAAGTAAATGGGATTAGCACAGAGCCTTGAACGCCAGGCTTACTCTGACTTGCTTCCTCTGAGCCCCAGCAGTGGGGATTTTGGGGGACCCAGACGCATATGGGAGGAACTGGATGGTCTGCCACTGGAGAAGGAACTCGGGTGGCTTTCTCCCAGAGGGGGTGCTTGCAGGGGTCATTGTCCTGTGCTGGGGCCTTTCCTGTTGCAGGATTGACTGGCAGCCATATCTGAGTCTCCATCAGCCTGGAGCACCCTGTTTGCTCTGCCCTAAGGATTCCCTGAGATCCTGCCCCATCCAATTTGCAGCCCCACCCAACCTGTTTGCAGCAGTTTTCCCATATGAATGGCCTGTCCTGGCTCAGGCTTCAGACTTTCATAAAATATCTCAGACAAGCTGCAACTGATGACAATGTGCTCCAAACCTATAAATAAAAGACCCAAGACCCAGCACTAGCACCAACCTGTATTGCTTCACAACTGGGCCTCACCTAGGAACCTCCAAACCCAATACAAATAGCAAAGAGCAGTCATCTTCAGATCCCTCTGTAGCTCCTGCCAGGTGGCCTCAGTCAGTGGCTGACTCTGCCCCTCCCTGGAGGCCCCAGAGCCAGTGCACCTGGTGGACAGCTTCAGACCACAGCAAATTACAGCTCTACACACCCACACGCAACACACTCAAGGGGCAGACTCACTGAGCAATAAAGCCCCACTGGAGCAAGTCCTGCTCCATAGTCTGTCTCCTGGGCAACAGATCTTCCCCTGTAGACACAGCGGAATTGGCCCGGAGGTCAGCTCCTCCCAGAGATGCCAACAGCTATCAAGGCTCAACTACAAGACTGTGCACACAGCCCACATGGGTGCACCTAGAGTGCCCAGCCCAGGTGACTGGGGAGGCTGAGTCACGGGGCCCTACAGGACACCTACTACACAAGGCTACTCTGCCAATTCCAGGAGACATAGCAGCCCTATCGAATACACAGAAACAAACACAGGAAACAGCCAAAATGCGGAGACAAGAACAAAAACAAAAACACACCAAAAAACATGTCACAAATGAAAGAAACTACCGGATATAGAGTTCAAAACATGATAATAAAGTTACTCAAGGTTCTTCACGACACTTTTAAGGGTCTTAGTGAGAATGTCAAAGACATGAAAAAGGACCAGTCAGAAATTAAGCATACACTAACTGAAATAGAGAATAATTTAGCCCGAGCTGGTTTGGCTCAGTGGATAGAGTGTCAGCCTTCAGACAGGGTTTGCTTCCTGTCAAGGCCACATGCCCAGGTTGTGGGCTCCATCCCCAGTAGGGGGCATGCAAAAGGCAGCCAATTGGTGATTCTCTTCATCATTGATGTTTCTAACTCTCTCTCCCTCTTCTTCCCTCTCTGAAATCAATAAAAATATATTTTTAAAAAGAAGAATATAGCCGAAGCCGGTTTGGCTCAGTGGTAGAGTGTCGGTCTGCGGACTGAAAGGTCCCAGGTTTGATTCCGGTCAAGGGTATGCACATTGGTTGCGGGCACATCCCCAGTAGGGGGTGTGCAAGAGGCAGCTGGTTGATGTTTCTCTCTCATTGACGTTTCTAGCTCTCTATCTCTCTCCCTTCCTCTCTGTAAAAAAATCAATAAAACATATTTAAAAAAAAAAAGAAGAATATACAGGGATTCAACAGTGGAGTAGAGGAGTCTGAGAATCAAATCAATAATTTGGACTATAAGGAAGCAAAAACACCCAATCAGAAGAGCAAAAAGAAAAAAAGAATTAAAAAATATGAAAATAGTGTAAGAAGCCTCTGGGACAAATTCAAGCATACCAACATTTGCATTATGGGGGTGCCAGAAGAAGATAAGAGAGAGCAATATATTGAGAACCTATTTGAAAAAATAATGACAGAAAACTTACCCTATCTGGTGAAAGAAATAGACTTATGAATACAGGGAGCACAGAGAATCCCAAATAGTAGGAACCCAAAGAGGCCCATACCAAGACACATTGTAATTAAAATGCCAAGGGTTAAAGACAAAGAGAGAATCTTACAAGCAGCAAGAATCTTACAGTTATCTACAAGAGAGCACTCATATGATTGTCACCTGATTTCTCAACAGAAACTATGCAGGCTAGAAGGGAGTGGCAAGAAATATTCAAAGTGATGAATAACAAGGACCTACCACCAAGATTACTGTACCTAGCAAAGCTATCATTCAGAATTGAAGGGCAGATAAAGAGCTTCACAGATCAGAAAAAGCTGAAGGAGTTCATCACCACCAAACCAGTATTATATGAAATGTCGAAGGTTATTCTTTAAGAAGAGGAAGGAGAAGGAGAAGGAGAAGGAGAAGGAGAAAGAGAAAGAGAAGGAGAAGAAAAGATAAACAAATATGAACAATAAAATGCCAATAAATACATATCTATCAACAATTGAATCTAAAAAAAATAAATGAACAAAGAGTCTAATTAACAGAATAAACTGGTGGATAAAATAGAATCAGAGGCATGGGAATATGGAACAGACTGACAAATGTCAGAAGGAAGGGGGGGCAGTTTTGGGAAGTGATTAACCAAAGATTTATATGCATATAGGCATTACCTATGGACACAGGCGATAGGGTGGTGAAGGCCTGGGGCAGGGCAGGTGGAGGGGGGCAATGGAGAAAAAAAACTGAGGGACATTTGTAATACTCTCAACAATAAAGAATTTTTTTAAAAAAAGATTAAAAAAAAAAAAAGAATCCAGAAATAGACCCAGTGAATGATCAATTGATTTTAGATAAAAGTGCAAAAGCAATTCAATGGAGAAAGAATGGTCTTGTCAACAAATGGAGCTGAAATGATTGGCTAGCCATAGGGAAAGAAGGAAAGAACTAAGGGAGGGAGAGAAAGGAAAGAAAAGAGAAAGAGTCCTAACCGGTTTGGCTCAGTGGATAGAGCATCGGCCTGCGGATTGAAGGGTCCCAGGTTTGATTCCAGTCAAGGGCATGTACCTTGGTTGCGGGCACATCCCCAGTAGGGGGTGTGTAGGAAGCAGATGATTGATGTTTCTCTCTCATCGACTTTTCTAACTCTCTATCCCTCTCCCTTCCTCTCTGTAAATAATCAATAAAATATATTTTTTTTAAAGAGAAAGAGGGAGAAACCAAGATGGTGGCATAGGGTAGACACCTGAATGCAGCCTACCACAACAAATTTGAATTTAGAACTGGAAAACAGGGGAAACATCACCCTGAAGCGCCAGACGGCTGGCTGAGAGGAGGCTCTACCATCTGGGAAGGAGAGAGAAGGCGCGCTGAACCTCAGGAACTGTGAAGGTGCGGAGAACTGTGCACGAAAAGGCAGCCACAGTTTGCTGCTGGCTTGCTTGCAGAGAGGGCGGGCCGAGTACGCTGCTGGCTTAGTCACTGCGCACGGAGAGGGAGGACAGCTAATGCGTGGCTAGCTTTCTTGTTTTTGGCAGGAAAACAGAACCACCCTATTGCGCTGACAGACGGCCCCAGACAGGGAGAGGCCAGACTGTCAGGCAGTGGGCAGGGATCTCTCAGAGGTGTGTGAAGCCAGTGGCCATTACTTCGGGACTCAGAAACAGACCCTCATAGGGAGGGGCTGAATAAAGCTTGTCTGCACCACCATAGACTCTGCCTCATCCAAGCGGAGCACAGAAGCCTTTTCAGTGTCTAGCTTTCTCGTTTGCCGTGAATAGGACTCTCTTAGGGAGAAACAGACAGGAATCCAAAGCTTCTCTGAGCCTGTACCAAAGAGGTGTGTGTGCCTGCAACCAATCTTGTGGGATTCACCAAAGCTTGGTTGCACCACCCCAAGACTCTGCCCCATCCAAGCAGAATACAGAAACCCTCCTAACTGAGACACTTCTGATCCTCATAGCCAATTGGCTTGGATGTCAACGCTTCCCAGTGATACCAACAACAAGCAAGGCTTAACAACAAGACTGCGCACACAGCCCACAAAGGGCGACACCAAGACTGTCCACCTCAGGTAACTGGGAGGCTGACTCACTGAACCATATAGGACATCTTAGCACACAAAGCCACCCTACCAACTCAGGGAAGCTATGAAAATGCCGAGACAAGGAAACAGATCACAAACAAAAGAAATGGAAGAAAAGAAGTGACTAGATATAGAGTTCAAAACCATGCTTATACGGTTTTTCAAGAAATTCCTAGAAAAGGCCAATAAAATAAATAAGACCTATGAGGATATGAAAAGGGAGCAACTAAAATAAAGAATACATTTTCTGAAATAAAAAAAATATTATACAGAGTCCTAAAAACAGAATGGAAGATCACAAGAATCAAGTCAAAGATTTGGAACACAAAGAGCCAGAGGACACTCCTTCACAGAAGCAAGAAGATAAGAGAATCCAGAAAGTTGAAGATAATGTAAGAAACCTCTGGGACAACTTCAAGTGAACCAACATCAGAATTATGGGGGTCCCAGGAGATGAGAGAGAGCAAGATACTGAAAGAATAATGGAAGAAATAGTGACAGAAAACTTCCCCCACCTGGGGAAAGAAGTAGACTTACAAGTTCAGGAAGCACACAGAACCCCAAACAAAAGGAATCCAAAGAGGACCACACCAAGACAAATAATAATTAAAATTCCAAGAGCAAAAGACAAAGAGAGAATATTAAAAGCAGCAAGAGTAAAGAAGGTAGTTACCTATAAAGGAGCACCCATAGGATTGTCAGCTGATTTCTCAATAGAAACCATGCAGGCCAGACAGGAATGGCAAGAAATATTCAAGGTGATGAATAGCAAGAACCTACAGCCAAAAATACTCTACCCAGCAAAGCTATCACTCAGAATCAAAGGCCAGATAAAGAGCTTCACAAATAAAAAAAAAGCTAAAGGAGTTCATCAGCACCAAACCAGAATTATATGAATTGCTGAAGGGGGTTCTTTAGGAAGAGGAAGAAGATATAGATAAAAATTATGATCAACAAATATGTAACTATTAACAAGTGAATCTAAAAACCAAGGAAATTAAAAAACCTGATGAACAATATTAACTGGTGAATATAATAGAATCAGAGGTATGGAAGGGGAGTGGACTGACGATTCTCGGGGCAAAGGGGAGTGGGGGTGCGGGAAGAGACTGAACATTAAACTGTGCACCTATGGATGAGGACAATGGGGGCTGGGGAAAGGGCAGAGGGTGGGGTGGGAACCTGGTGGATGGCAGCAATGGAGGGGGGATAAAAAATGAGGAACATTTGTAATAATATGAATAATAAAGATTTATTAAAAAAGAAAGAAAGAAAGATTCAACTTGTACCTTTCACCCCAGAAAAAATTAACATAAAATGGATCATATACCTGAGTGTAAAACTCAGAATTACACATATTAAAAAAAACATAAAAGAAAATCTCAGCTAGGCACAGATTTCCTAGATATAACACCAAAAGCATAATCAATAAAAGAAAAAAATGGTAAGTTACACCTTATCAAAATCTAAAACGTCTACCCTACAAAAACAGGGTTAAGAGAATGAAAGGACAAACCACAGATGGGGAGGGGGTGGGGGAAGAGGAGGGAGTGGCTTATTTGCAGAACACCTATCTTATAATAAACTGGTATCCAGAAACGTAACTAACTCTTACAAAATCATAAACAAGGAGTTAACTAAGTCACAAAATAGGCCAAACTCTGAACAGACACGTCACCAGAGAGCCGCGGATGGGAAGTGAGCAGGAGAGCAGGAGGAAAGCGGCGGCAGCTGGCACACTGGCGTGCGTGAGAGCGCGGGAGGCGCTGGCCCCCATGCCGACCGGCCGTGGGCAGTTCCTGACAAAGCCAGAGTGCTCATTTACCACCCACAATTTTACACCTGCTTATTGGAGCGAAAAACACGTGCTTACACAAAAGCCTGTGTGCAGCTACTGGCGGGGGCTTTATTAGTAATCACTAACAACTACGCACAGCCCAGAGGCCCTTGGCTTGAGCAAGCTGTGGCAGCGCCATGCAAAGGAGCAAGAGGCATAACCCGTAATGCAACAACACGAGAAAGCCAATAATTATGCCAACGAAAGCAACCAGACCCAAAGGCTGCAAGCTGTATGATTTTAATCGCATGACCTGTGGAAAAGATAAAACTGCAGGGGAAAAGCACAGATCAGTGGTTGCCAGGGGCCGGGGCTGGGAAGAGAGCTAACTACAAAGGGAAGTGTGGGGCTGATGAGGGTTGTATGACTTGTATGAGTTTGTCAAAACTCAAAACTGTACGTCAAAAAGGTGAATCTCTACTGTATGCAAACCACACCTCAATGACAAAGAAAAAGGGCACCTCTTGGCCCGTGGCTGACAGCCTTGGCTGAGGTCGCCCGCTCACAGCTATCCCACCAGAGGCGGAGGGAGGGCCCGGCAGGACTCTGGCATTGATGCAGAGCTCCATGGGGTGGGCCAGCCCTCAGGCCTGCACTGCAGAGTCCATCCTGCCCAGTCCTGCCCTTTGCTGGCCCAAGGGTCCTGCAGCACCGGTCGGGAGGCGGGTCCCGGCCCTGCTCCTGCCCTCCCGGAGCCTCTGCAGGCCTAGCCCCACTGGCGACCGCTTCCGAGGGCCGGAACCCAATCCCCAGCATGGCCCAAGCTCATTTCATCTTGGACCCCTTTTGAAAGAGGACGTGTTTGATCTGTGGAGAGCACGCTGAGTCGAAGCTTCATGGACATCAGCTCTGCTTCGTGCTTCCTCGAGGCCCCACACTCCCACCCCAACCTTTCGTGTCCTGGGGAGTCCTCAGAAGTCGCTGAAAGTGGGTGCCCCTCTGTCCTTCCCAGGCCCCTGGCCGAAGCTCTTCCTACAGGGAGGCGGGGGGGGGCGGGGGCACCTGCTCACCCTCCAGGATGGGGTTGGCCTCCAGCACCTGCTGCTCGATCCAGGAATGCTGGCCGCTGACTGTGGCCAGAAACTGCAGGATGAGCTTGGTGGTCTCCGTCTTCCCAGCCCCGGACTCGCCACTGCAGACGGAGAGGGGCTTAGTAGATAGAAAAGGAGATTTTCCGCCCCTCAACTCTCTGCAGGCCCCCCCCCCCCCCCCCACACACACACACAGGCCTGCTTCCTGGGCCGGTCTGAGCAGACACCTCTCCCCAGGCGAGGCCCACATGCGCCCCATGTGGTCCAGGGTCACAGGCACAGCAATTTTCCCCCTGAGAATATTTTCCTGAATTTTTCTAAACTTTTCATAGAGAATATATATTAGTTTCATGGTGGTGAGAAATGAAAAAGTTTTTAAAATTACTTAGGACATGTAATTAAGTTAGAAAATATATTGTGTCCTTGGTTGCAGGCACATCCCCAGAAGGGGGCGTGCAGGAGGCGGCTGATCTATGTTTCTCTCTCACCGATGTTTCTAACTCTCTATCCCTCTCCCTTCCTCTCTGTAAAAAAAAATAATAAAGTATTTAAAAAAGAAAAAAAAAGAAAGAAAATATGCAGTGTCTGGCACATGGCAAACACTCACATTTGTAATGATGAATATTACTGCTATTGCTGAGGCTTAGACGTTACTGCTGTGTGATTACTCTGCACGGACACTGTCGGGCACTACAGACGGAGGCAGCAGAGCGCAGTGTCTGCTAACACAGCGGGCCCTGGCGCAGTGCTGCCCCGGGCTCAGGCAGGCCTGCCCTGTCAGCGGCCCAGGGCCTGGACGGGACAGTTTGCACGATGAACTCCCACGATCCCGTTTCCGGCTTCAACTCTTGGCCCATTTTGTTTCCCCTCTTGCACTATTTTGAAGTGAATCCCAGACAAATACTGTTTAATCTGAAAATGTTAATTTTTAAAAAGTTTTGCTATGCCAGTGAAGTCAGCCAGCTCCCAGAGCCCCAGCCAAATCAGACGGAGCCCCTGCCTCTGATGCAGGAGCAGGGCAGGGGGAGGGGCAGGGGCAGGGCAGGGCAGGGGCAGGGCAGGGGCAGGGGCAGGGACAGGGCAGGGGCAGGGCAGGGGCAGGGCAGGGGCAGGGCAGGGACAGGGCAGGGACAGGGACAGGGACAGAGCAGGGCAGGGGCAGGGCAGGGCAGGGCAGGGACAGGGACAGGGACAGAGCAGGGCAGGGGCAGGGACAGGGCAGGGCAGGGCAGGGCAGGGGCAGGGGCAGGGACAGGGCAGGGCAGGGGCAGGGACAGGGCAGGGCAGGGACAGGGACAGGGCAGGGCAGGGGCAGGGCAGGGGCAGGACAGGGCAGGGGCAGGGGCAGGGCAGGGGCAGGACAGGGCAGGACAGGGGGAGGGGTAGGGGCAGGGCAGGGACAGGGACAGGGACAGAGCAGGGCAGGGGCAGAGACAGGGCAGGGGCAGGGGGAGGGGGAGGGGCAGGGCAGGGCAGGGCGGGGGCAGGGACAGGACAGGGGCAGGACAGGGACAGGGCAGGGCAGGGACAGGGCAGGACAGGGCAGGGCAGGGGCAGGGCAGGGGCAGGGACAGGGACAGAGCAGGGCAGGGGCAGGGCAGGGCAGGGCAGGGACAGGGACAGGGACAGAGCAGGGCAGGGGCAGGACAGGGCAGGGCAGGGGCAGGGACAGGGCAGGGCAGGGGCAGGGGCAGGGACAGGGCAGGGCAGGGGCAGGGACAGGGCAGGGCAGGGGCAGGGCAGGGGCAGGACAGGGCAGGACAGGGGGAGGGGTAGGGGCAGGGCAGGGACAGGGACAGGGACAGAGCAGGGCAGGGGCAGAGACAGGGCAGGGGCAGGGGGAGGGGGAGGGGCAGGGCAGGGCAGGGCAGGACAGGGCAGGGAAGGGCAGGGCAGGGGCAGGGCAGGGCAGGGCAGGGCAGGGCAGGGGCAGGGACAGGGCAGGGCAGGGCAGGGCAGGGCAGGGCAGGGACAGGTCAGGGGCAGGGGTAGGGGCAGGATAGGGCAGGGCAGGGCAGGGCAGGGACAGGGCAGGGCAGGGCAGGGCAGGGACAGGGCAGGGCAGGGCAGGGCAGGGCAGGGACAGGGCAGGGCAGGGACAGGGCAGGGCAGGGCAGGACAGGCCCGGCAGGGCAGGGCAGGGCAGGGCAGGCAGGGCAGGGCAGGGCAGGGCAGGGGCAGCAGCAGTCGGACTGGCTGGCTCAGTGTCACGCAGAGGGTGGGAGGTCCAGTGTTCCACCCTCTCCGCAGGCACGGGTCCAGTGTTCCACCCTCTCCGCAGGCACGGGCCCTGTTGTGAAAGCGAGGCTGTAGCCTGCAGGCAGCCACGCCGGTCACCAGGCTAGGGGCAGGGCGGCAAAGCCTGAGAGGGTCAGAGGGAGCTGGGCAGGGAGCCAGGGCAGTGAGTGGGACAAGGACACTGAGGCAGAGCTGAACAACCCGCAGGCCCATGCACAGCAGACAGAAGCCCCTCGGTGGCAGCTCAGCTCCAGATGCAGGAAAGCAGCAAAGCCAGGTGAGTGGCAGAGGCCAGCTGTGATGCCTGAGGAGCCCCTGCCCTGGCGCCCACCTGGAAATTGATGGGTTTCTATTAAGACCTCCCCTGTGTTCCCCCCCCCCCCCCAAGATTCCCGCCTGCAAGAGAGATAAAAGCCTCAGGACACAGGACCCAGCTCTCCCAGACAGCACCATCTTCCCTTCCCTCTCCCCCACAGTGTGCATCTCCTCACTCCAGGGGCCTCAGGGGTGGGCGGGCCACCAGGCAGCGCAGGACAGGCTGATCCCCAGCCTTCCCCAAAGGCCCCGTCTGAGAGCGAGGGCCCAGCTGGCGCTCCTGCTGCTTCCTCTCTGCGAAGCCCTCCTTGTCCCCGCTCCTCGCGTCACCTGACTCCGCTGGGAAACCTTTCCCGGGAAGCCTACGACCCACCCGCTCCTGGCTGGCCCCGGCAGCTGCTCAGGGCCAGGCCTTGCTGGGCACAGGGCACCAGCTCCCGGAACAGAGCCCTCTCCCTGGGAGAAGGGGCATCACCCGCCCTCTTCTCTTCCGAGGCCTGGGTCTCAGTCCCTGCCTGTCGCTGTCTGTCCCTGGGAGGGCCTCTAGCCCTCTCTGGCTGTAGGACAGGGGCAGGGGCAGGGGCATGACCGCCTGACAGAGCTGCTGCTGCATGAAGCTCGGGGCCTGTGCTGCCACGGCCTCTCCTCCACTGGGGGCTGGATGGCCAGCCCTCCACCAGGCACGGCCGACTCTCTCTTCCCTGCATGCTTCACCTCAAGGCTCCCAGGACCGGCTGGGAACACTGCTACTTATTGTCCCCTGAATGTCTCCCTTCTCCAACATGGATGCTCCTCGAGACAGGACTGTGGGCTCTCCACCTTAGGATGGGAGGCATAGGTGGAGCACAGCAGCACCTCTGATGAGTGAGTGAATGAGTAGTGAGGGAATGAATGAGTGAGGGAATGAGTGAGTGAGGGAATGAGTGAGTGAGGGAATGAGTGAGTGAGGGAATGAGTGAGTGAGGGAATGAGTGAGTGAGGGAATGAGTGAGTGAGGGAATCAGTGAGGGAATGAGTGAGTGAGGGAGTGAGTGAGGGAATGAGTGAGTGAGGGAATGAGTGAGTGAGGGAATGAGTGAGTGAGGGAGTGAGTGAGTGAGGGAGTGAGTGAGGGAATGAGTGAGTGAGGGAATGAGTGAGTGAGGGAATGAGTGAGTGAGGGAATGAGTGAGTGAGGGAATGAGTGAGTGAGGGATTGAGTGAGTGAGGGATTGAGTGAGTGAGGGAATGAGTGAGTGAGGGAATCAGTGAGTGAGGAATTGAGTGAGTGAGGGAATCAGTGAGGGAATGGAGTGGGAGTGGGGAATGCGTGAGTGAGGGAATGGAGTGAGTGCGGGATGCAGTGAGTGAGGGACATGAGTAGAGTGCGAGCTATGCGTGAGTGAGGGCCAAGCGTGAGTGAGGGCCTGAGTGCGTGAGGGATTGCGTGCAGTGAGGGATTGCGTGCGTGCGGGCATGCAGTGCGTGCGGGCATGCGTGCGTGCGGGCCTGCGTGCTGCGCGGACATGAGTGACGTGAGCGTGCGTGAGGGATTGAGTGCGTGCGGGAATGAGTGCGTGCGGGCTCCGTGAGTGAGGGCTTGCGTGAGTGCGGGACCGTGCGGGCATGCGTGCGGTGCGGGCCGTGCGTGCTGCGGGCCTGCGTGCGTGCGGGCGGGACCAGGCCTGCGTGCGGGCGGGCATGCGTGCGGGCGGGCGTGCGGGCCTGCGTGCGTGAGGGCCTGCGTGCGGGCCTGCGCGTGCAGGGCCTGCGTGCAGTGCGGGACTGCGTGAGTGCGGGACTGAGCGTGAGTGCGGGAATGCAGTGCGTGCGGGGCCTGCAGTGCGTGCAGGCATGCGTGAGTGCGGGCCTCAGTGCGTGCAGGCCATGCGTGAGTGCGGGCCTGCAGTGCGTGCGTGCCTGCGTGCGTGAGGGCTAATGCCTGCGTGAGGGCATGCGTGCGTGCGGGACTGCGTGCGTGCGCGCTTGCAGTGAGTGCGGGACTGCGTGCGTGAGGGCAATGAGTGCGTGCGGGCATGCGTGGCGTGCGGGCTATGGCGTGCGTGCCGGCCTGCGTGCGTGCGGGCCTGACTGCGTCAGTGCCGGGCACTGCGTGCGTGACGGGCCTGCCTGCGTAGGGGACTGCGTGCGGTGCGGGCGTGCGTGCGTGCGGGCATTGCGTGCAGTGCGGGCTTGCGTGCGTGCGGGCCTGCGTGCGTGCGGGCCTGCATGCGTGAGTGCGTGACTGCGTGCGTGCGGGCCTGCGTGCGTGGCGGGCCTGCAGTGCGTGCGGGCCTGGCGTGAGTGCGGGCCTTGCATGCGTGCGGGCCTGCGTGCGTGCGGGCCTGCGTGCGTGCGGGCTTGCGTGCGTGCGGGCCTGCGTGCGTGCAGGCCTGAGTCGGGGCGGGCCCTGCGTGCGTGAGGGCCGCTGCGTGCGGGCGTGCGTGCGGCTGGCTGCGTGCGGGCTTGCGTGGTGCGGGCTTGCGTGCGTGCGAGGCCTGAGTGCGTGCGGGCCTGCCTGCGTGCGTGCGGGCCTGCGTGCGTGGCGGGCCTGCCTGCGTGAGCGGCCGGCAGTGCGTGCGGGCTTGCGTGCGTGCGGGCCTTGAGTGCGTGACGGGGCTTGCTGCGTGCGGGCCGGCGTGCCGGCCTGCAGTGACGTGCGGGCCGGCGTGCCGTGCGGCCTGCGTGCGTGCGGGCTTGGCTGCGTGCGGGCCTGCGTGAGTGCGGCCTTCGTGCGTGCGGGCCTGCGTGCAGTAGCGGGCTGGTGCGTGCCAGGCACTGCGTGCGTTTGCGGGCCTGCCTGCGTGCGTGCGGGCCTGCGTGCGTGCGGCGTGCGTGCGTGCAGGGCGTGCCGTGCGGGATTGCGGGCGTGCGGGACTGCGTGCGTGCGGGCCTCAGTGCGTGCGGGCTTGCGGTGCTGCGGGCCTCCGTGCGGGCCGGCCGTGCGTGCGGGACGTGCGTGCGTGCGGGCATGCTGAGCGACGGGTGCTGCGTGCCTGCTGGCGCCTGCGTGCGGGCTGCGTGCGTGCGGGCCTGCGTGCGGGCCTGCGTGCGTGAGGGCGATGTTGCGTGCGGGCTATTGAGTGCGTGCGGGGCCTGCGTGCGTGGAGGCCTGCGTGAGGGACTGCGTGCGTGCGGGCGTGGCGTGCGGGCCTGCCGTGCGTGCGGGGCGGTGCGTGCGTGCGGGCCCTGCGTTTGGGTGCGGGGCGGATTGCGTGCGGGCCTCCCGCGTGCGGGCCTGCCGTGCCTAGCTGCCCCGCCTGAGATGCGGGCCTGCGTGAGTGAGGGTCTGCGGACTTGCGGCCCCAGGCACTAGTACTCTTGGATCCAAGCTCCCCCCCCTTGCTGTCCCCTCACCTGGCACCAGGGGGCAATGAGGTCAGGTCCTGGCAGGAGGGGACACCTCCCGCTGGGCCCAGTGCCAGAGGGCTGCCCCTGGGGCTGCTGTCTGTCCTCCCGTAGGTTGTGTTGTTTTTAGTGAGACTCACCTGTTTGACCACAGCCCAACGCTCCATTTCTCCATGAGCCCTCCCCCTCCCCCCTCTCGGCACCCCCCTCCCATCTCGGAACTAGTCACTGCGGTGGGGACAGTCCAGGCAAGCAGATGCTCTGGAAGAGCAGGTTCAGGAGGAAGGAAGGGAGGAGGGAGGGAGAAAGGGAGAAAGGGAAGGAGGGAGGGAGGGAGGGAGGAGGGGGGAGGGAGAGAAAGAGGAAGGGAGGGAGGAAGGGAGGAGGGAGGGAGAAAGGGAGAAAGGGAGGGAGGGGGGAGGGAAGGAGAAAGGGGTGGGGGAGGGGGAGGGGGCACCTTTCAGGGCAGAGGGCCGGCGGGGCTGGGTGCTGGGGGTCCTGGGCTGTGGGGAGTGTTTGCAGCTGGCCCGGAGCCCGGAGCCCGGAGCCGGAGCCGGAGCCGGAGCCCGGAGCCGGAGCCGGAGCCGGAGCCCGGAGCCGGAGCCGGAGCCGGAGCCCGGAGCCGGAGCCGGGCTGTGTGGGAGCTCAGAGAGGAGGCTCCCTCCGGGCAGAGGCGGCTGGCCTGCCTGTGGGACGGAAGGCCGCCCACCTGATGACGCAGCACTGGTCCCTCCGGTTCCTCTGCATGTCCAAGTAGCAGCCGCTGGCCACGGCGAAGACGTGCGGGGGCAGCTCGGCCGCCTGGCGGCCGTGGTACAGCTGCACCTGCTCCCGGGTGTAGAGGGGCAGCTCCTGGAAGGGGTTCACGGCCACCAGGATGGAGCCTATGTAGGTCTGGGGGCAGAGCAGGAGCTGTCTCTGTGCTCGGCGCCGCCGCTGGGGGGCGCTGATTCTGGCCAGGCCACAGGACCCTCAGCACTGGCCGTCCTCCGAGGAGGCGGGTCCGCAGTGTGAGCTCCGAGGGCGCTGGCCGGGGCTGAGCGAGGCGGCCGCTGTGGCCTGAGAAGCTGGAGGAAGCTGGGCTGGGCCTCGGGAGGCGGGTCACAGTGCCGGCCTCTGATCCCCCTGGGACCCGGGAGGGACCGCGGGCTCATGTGCAACCCCATAGCCCCACCTGCCCCCGCGGTGGACAGGGCAGCCTCCTGCACAAGTCACAGGACCGTCCCGTCTCAGAGGCCCTGCTGGCCGCCTGTGAGGCCTGACAGCCAGAGAGAGGGTAGTCTCCCCACCCCCACCCCCTCCCAGACAGGAGCTCCCATGCAGATTGGGAGGGCGGAGCGGGGAGGCCTCAAGAGCCCCTCCCAGGACCCCCTCTGGTCTTTGCTCACCCACCCCTTCGGGCGCCCCAGAGAGCGGACTGAGCCGCGTCTCCCGGGCCAGGCCAGGATCAGGACCGTCCCTGCCCGCCGCCGACCTCTGTCCAAGCCAGACCGGGAAAGGGCGCATCGTGCACACCCTCCCGGTGTGACAGACGCCGGGCGGAAGCCACGCTGACCGCTGGCCTGTCTGCACAGCAGGAGGGCCTGGCAGGGCTGCCTGCCTGCGCCCGCAGAGCGGCCGTGCGCATGGGGAGGGCCGGGTGGCCGGCTGTGCGCAGGGCTGCCGGCCCCGGGCGCCCGGACTCACGTAGATCTGGTGCTGCCGGTAGCGGGTCAGGAGGTTGTGCACCATGCCCGCCTCGTTCAGGTCCCCCAGGTGGATCATGTCGTCCACGCCCTGCGCCGAGTTGGGGTGCATGGGACTGAGGGAGCCGAGGTCCTCTGCTTGGACCCAGTGTTCCTGGAAGGAGGGCAGACTACCTGAGGTCCCTCCGCCACGGCCGTCCACCGTCCCAGCAGGTCACGGCGCCCCGCTCCGCCCGCGGCCTGTGCTCAGGGACCCGCTCCCGCCCGCGGCCTGCGGTTCAGGCCACGAAACACCTGGCACCACACCAGGTCAGGCTGGTTGGAGTCCGGGGCTGGGACAAGGGGCAGGGGGCAGAGGGCAGGGGGCAGGGAGGCAGGGGCAGGGGGCAGGGGGCAGCGGGCAGGGGGCAGCGGGCAGGGGGCAGGGGGACAGGGGCAGTGGCAGGGGGCAGCGGGGCAGGGGCAGAGGGCAGCAGGCAGCGGGCAGGGGGAGGGGGCAGGGGGACAGGGGCAGTGGCAGGGGCAGCAGGCAGCGGGCAGCTGGCTAGGGCTGAGTCTCAGACCAGGGCCAGGGAAGCTGTGATTGGGGCGGGCAGGCTCAGCGGGAGCCTCACAGATGGCTGGAATAACAGTATGCAAGTAAAAGTGTTTTCCACTTCATAACCTCATTTGCAAACAGAGATGGCTGTTAACACCAGACGGGCTCCCGTAGCAGGGCCACAGACTAGCGTCTAGGACCTGCTACCCGGAGCCAGGCTCCCGCCCCCGCCCCACGGAGGCTGCGGATTCGGCTCCCCATCTTTCCAGCTCAGCACCCCTACCGCCCACTCTCCGTGCGAGGCGGGGCTCCCGCAGGCCGCCAGGCCTCGCTGGGACAAACTGCCTCCTGGGGAAGCGCCCAGGAGAGGAGGCGCGGCACACTGACCTTGCCCTCGTCGTCTTCCACCAGGGTCCGGCCAGGCTTGAGCTCTTTGACGATGCCCCCGATGGCAACGCTGGTTTTGTCGGCAGAGCTGGGGAGCAGCCACACATGGTCTCCCTAGAGGAGAGAGCACTGCGCTGGACCCCTGCTCCACCTTCCCTTGTGCTCAGGACTTCCCTGGCGCCTCCTCCCTCCTCCCTCCTCCCTCCTTCTCTTCCCCTCTTCTCTTCCTCCATCCTCCTCTTCCCTCCTCCCTCCTTTCCTCCTCCCTCCTCCTTCCTTCTCTTCTCCTCTCCCCTTTCTCCATCCTCCTCTTCCCTCCTCCCTCCTTTCCTCCTCCCTCCTCCTTCCTTCTCTTCCCCTCTCCTCTTCTTCCATCCTCCTCCTCCCTCCTCCCTCCTCCTTCCTTCTCTTCCCCTCTCCTCTTCTTCCATTCTCCTCCCTCCTTCTCTTCCCCTCTTCTCTTCTTCCATCCTCCTCCTCCCACCTCCCCTCCTCCCTCCTTCTCTTCCCCTTTTCCTCCCTCTTCCCTCCTCTCCTCTCCTCCTCCCTTCTCCCTTCTCCCTCCTCCTTTCCCCTCCTCCCTCTTCCATCCTCCCCTCCTCCGCCCCCCTCCCTTCCTGGTCACTCTTGCCAGGATGGTGACAGGAAGTGCTGCAGAAGTGTCCCTGGCCAGCCTGGTGCTAAGAGAAGGACAAGCGGGATTGGCAGGACGCAGCCTTGGCCTGGGAACAGCCGGAAGTGCCAAGCCCATTGGCTGGGAGAAGTGACCACTAGCACCTCACTAGGTCTCTGCTGGCGGGCACAAACCTCCGGGCCCCCAAGCTTACCCCAGCCAGAGAAGAGTAATGCGGAGGGACCAGCAGAGGCGTGCTGGCTGGTGGCTGAGATCTACAAGGAGGGACAGAGCAGGGGACCACACCGGGAAAACAGACAGACCGACAGACAGCCGTGGGAGCTGTGACCAAGTATTTCATTTTGATTTCCAAAACCATACTGAGGTACAGACCAGAAGCAGACAATGAGCTGGTGAGACAACATAAAGGATGAAGCTCTGGCTGGCAGAGCTCAGACAGAAGTGGAGGAAAAGAAGTAAATACGCGTCAGAAAGGACAGCAAAGCTGGAAACAACACAGGGGGACAGACCAGCACCCTAGGGAGCTGCCATCCTGGGGGAGCTGCCGTCCCGGGAGCTGCCATCCCGGGAGCTGCCATCCCGGGAGCTGCCATCCCGGGGAGCAGTCATCCTGGGGGAGCAGTCATCCTGGGGGAGCAGTCATCCTGAGGGAGCAGTCATCCTGAGGGAGCAGTCATCCTGGGGAGCTGCCGTCCCGGGAGCTGCCACCCCAGGGGAGCTGCCATCCTGGGGAGCTGCCATCCCGGGAGCTGCCATCCCGGGAGCTGCCATCCTGGGAGCTGCCATCCCGGGAGCTGCCATCCCGGGAGCTGCCATCCTGGGGAGCAGTCATCCTGGGGGAGCTGCCATCCCGGGGAGCTGCCATCCTGGGGGAGCTGCCATCCTGGGAGCTGCCATCCTGGGGAGCTGCCATCCTGGGGAGCTGCCGTCCCGGGAGCTGCCATCCCGGGAGCTGCCATCCCGGGAGCTGCCATCCTGAGGGAGCAGTCATCCTGGGGGAGCTGCCATCCCGGGGAGCTGCCATCCTGGGGGAGCTGCCATCCCGGGAGCTGCCATCCTGGGGAGCAGTCATCCTGGGGGAGCTGCCATCCCGGGGAGCTGCCATCCTGGGGGAGCTGCCATCCTGGGAGCTGCCATCCTGGGGAGCTGCCATCCTGGGGAGCTGCCATCCTGGGGAGCTGCCATCCCAGGAGCTGCCATCCCGGGAGCTGCCATCCTGAGGGAGCAGTCATCCTGGGGGAGCTGCCATCCCGGGAGCTGCCGTCCCCGGGAGCAGCCTTACACATCTGACTTCCAGCCTCGGGGTGTGGAAGCAGGCACAGAAACCTGCAGGCGGGCCCAGCGGCCTGGCCTCGGGAAGCACTGTGTGCAGGGATTCCCAGAGAGCAGTGTCCTGAGCACCAGGCCAGACACCCAGCACGCTGTCTGACCGGCCCTGTGTCAGCGCGTCTGCACCAGAGGAAGCTGCGCCTGGGCAGGAGCCGTCCCTCCTCCCGAGCCCTGGCCTCGGGCTCCCATCAGACGCTGCTTAAGCTCCTGCCTGCATATGTGCTTACCAAATAGCTATTTTTATTTTTTATTATTAAAAAAAATATATATATATATATTATTGATTTTTTTTGCCCCCCTCCCGCCCTCCCATCCATACCCTCCCTCCCCAGAGTTTTATGTCCATTGGTTGTACTTATATGCATGCATACAAGTCCTTCGGTTGATCTATTATCTCCCCCAGATCTCCCTACCATACCTGCTGTAATTTGACAGTCTGCTTGTTGCTTTACTGTCTCTATATTTATCTTTTGGTTCATCAGTTTATAATGATCTTTATTATCCATAAATGAGTGAGGTCATGTGGTGTTTCTCTTTCATTGACTGGCTTATTTCACTCAGCATGATGTTCTCCAATTCTATCCAGGTTGCTGCAAATGATGAGAATTCCTTCTTTTTTATGGCAGCATAGTATTCCATTGTGTAGATGTACCATTGTTTTTGGATCCAATCATCTGCTGACGGGCACCTAGGCTGTTTCCAAATTCTGGCTATTGTAGATTGTGCTGCTATGAACATAGGGGTGCAAATATCCTTTCTGATTGGTGTTTCTAGTTTCTTGGGATATATTCCTAGGAGTGGGATTACTGGGTCAAATGGGAGTTCCATTTTCAGAGTTTTGAGGAAACTCCACACTGTTCTCCACAGTGGTTGCACCAGTCTGCATTCCCATCAGCAGTGCACGAGGGTTCCTTTTTCTCCACAACCTCGCCAACACTTGTCGTTTGTTGATTTGTTGATGTTGGCCATTCTGACAGGTGTGAGATGGTACCGCATTGTTGTTTTGATTTGCATCTCTCGTATAATTAGTGACTTTGAGCATGTTTTCATGTGCCTTTTGGCCTTCCTTCTGTCTTCTTTTGAAAATATTCTATTTAGGTCCATTGCCCATTTCTTAATTGGATCATTCATCTTCCTTTTATTTAGTTGTATAAACTGTCTGTAGATGTTGGAGATTAAACGTTTATCAGTGGTATTATTTGCAAATACGTTCTCCCACACCGTGGGCTTTCTTGTTGTTTTGTTGATGGTTTGTTTTGCTGTAAAAAAGCTTTTTATTTTGAAGTAGTCCCATTTGTTTATTTTCTCTTTAGCTTCCATTGCCCTAGGGGCAGTATCAGTGAAGAAGTTCTTTTGGCATACGTCTGAGATTTTGCTGCCTGTGGATGCCTCTAGTATTTTTATGGTTTCCAGTCTTCTGTTCAAGTCCTGTATCCATTTTGAGTTTATTTTTGTGAATGGTGTAAGTTGGTGATCTAGTTTCATTCTTTTGCATGTGTCTGTCCAATTTTCCCAACACCATTTATTGAAGAAACTGTCTTGACTCCATTGTATATTCGTGCCTCCTTTGTCAAATATTAATTGAGCATAGCGATTTGGGTTGATATCTGGGTTCTCAATTCTATTCCATTGATCTATATGTCTGTTCTTGTGCCAGTGCCAGGCTGTTCTAAGATCAGTGGCTTTGAAATACAGTTTTAAGTCTGGTATTGAGATCCCTCCTACTTTACTCTTCTTTCTCAGGATTGCTGTGGCTATTCAGGGTGTTTTATTGTTCCAAATGAACTTTTGGAGAGTTCTTTCTAGGTCAGTGAAATATGCCGTTGGTATTTTAATGGAGAGTGCATTGAACCTATAGATTGCTTTAGGAAGTATGGACATTTTGATGATGTTGATTCTACCAATCCATGAACATGGTATGTTTTTCCATCTCTTTACATCTTCCTCTATCTCTTTTTTCAGTGTCGTGTAGTTTTCCGCATATAGGTCCTTTACTTTCTTAGTTAAATTTATTCCTAGGTATCTTAATTTTTTTGGTGCGATGGTAAATGGAATTGCTTTTTTAGTCTCTGTGTCTGTAGTTTCACTGTTGGTGTATAGAAATGACATGAATTTCTTGGCGTTAATTTTGTATCCTGCTACATTGCCAAATTCATTTGTTAAGTCAATTAGTTTTTTAAATGGAGTCTTTTGGTTTTTTTATGTACAAATATCATGTCATCTGCAAATAAGGATAACTTTACTTCTTCTTTTCCAATTTGGATGCCTTTTATTTCCTCCTCTTGTCTAATTGCAATGGCTAGTACTTCCAGTACTCCAAATAGCTATTTTTAAATCTCAAGTAACTGTTGTTGGTCTCACTTTGGCCTTTTGTTTTTGGGTTAACAAAGTCAAAAGAAAATGAATACTTCGCTATAAATTATGGAGACCTTGTACCAGAAATGTGTGATGAGAGAGAAAATGCTGATAAAGGAAATGATGGAAGACCTACATACGTGAGGAGCCATATTGGGAGACTCAACACAGAGAAGGTGCCCACATTCCTGACCCAGCAGGTATCTGGGTAGACACAGAAAGGACCCTGAATACCCAAATGCTTTAGAACATGAGAATACATTAGGAAGGCTCACTCTCTGGTGTCATGGCTTATAATCTAGATCGGCAATCAAGGCCGTTGTAGTGTTAGTGGAGGGAGAGACTCAAAACAGGATCCAAAAGTAGCGCCCCCACATGGCACTGCTGTGCCACAGGCGCCAAGGCAGCTGGATGGAGGGAGAGCTTCCTACACAGCGGAGCCCCCCCACCACACCCCTCCTGGACCCACGCCTCACACCTACACTCCATGTGGACTAAGCACAGAACTAAAATGAAGCAAGAAGAGTCAACGGGAATGATGGAATCAGATGGAAATAAGCATAAGTGTAATTAAATATACCAATTAATCCGCACCAACAGAACTTCCTTCTGTGGATGTAATTGTTCCCCTCTCATAAGCACCCTGGCCTTGGTCTCTGCGTCAGAGCACTGTTTGGCTTCTGTCCGCGTCAGTGCTTCCTGAGGAGCCATTCCTATTGACCTCTCGCTGTGGTCTTCTACTTTTAGGTTAACAACAGGAAGAAGAAAAGCGAGCAAAATGACATAGAAGTTTTAAAAGATTAGGATCAGGAAGAAAAGAATAGCTATGGGAGACAGCAAAAATACAAGTAATTGGAGTTCCTCAAGAAGAAAACTAGAAAAAGAAAAAGATTATTTAAAGATATAATTTAAGACAACTTTCCAGAAATCAAAGCCTTGAACCTACAGATTGAAAACACACCAGGAAACAAAGACAAAGGAAAATAATCTGATTACTGAGCCCGGGTCCCCAAGTCAGAGAGGATTACTGAGCCCGGGCCCCACGTCAGAGAGAATTACTGAGCCCGGGTCCCACGTCAGTGAGGATTACTGAGCCCGGGTCCCACGTCAGAGAGAATTACTGAGCCCGGGTCCCACATCAGAGAGAATTACTGAGCCCGGGCCCCACGTCAGAGAGGATTACTGAGCCCGGGTCCCACGTCAGTGAGGATTACTGAGCCCGGGTCCCACGTCAGAGAGGATTACTGAGCCCAGGTCTGCTGAGGCCAGCTGGCCTGTTTCTCAGACTCAGCCTCCCTGGTGTCCCCGGGCCAGCAGCCTCTCTTCTGTCCCGCAGGGATTGGCTCCACCCCCGCCGCAGAGGGAGCGGGCGGCATGCTTACCAGCCTGAAGGCCGACATCCTGGACAGCAGCTCGGGGCCTGTAGACAGAAGGCAGGGTCAGTGCTCGGCCCCAACTGCCTGTAGCGCCCAGTGCTCTTTGGCCACAGGATGCCTGGTCGGGGGCCTGGGGCCTGGTTGAGGGGCTTGGGGGCCTGGTTGGGGGCCTGGTTGGGAGGGCTAGGGGCCCGGAGCCTGGTTGGGGTCCTGGGGCCTAGCCAGGGGCCTGGATGGGGGGTCTTGGGGCCGGGGCCTGGTTGGGTGCCTGGTTGGGGGGGTCAGGGGCCTGGTTGGGGTGTCGGGGGCCTGGTTGGGAGGGTGGGGGTCTGAGTGCCCTCGCCTATGACCTTGGTGATGGCCACCCACACAAACTACCACAAACCTCAGGAGGGGCCCCGCCCAGAATGACAGCTAAGCTGCCCTTAGCTGTGTGGCCCACAGAAGCTGCGTGAGATAGTAAATACTTGTACTTTAAGCTGCAGCACTTTGGAGTGATTTGTGATGCAGCAATAAAAAGCTAATCCAGGTCTCACGCCTTCATTCACCCTCACTCTTCTAGACATTTCTCCCTGCAGAGAGGTAAACTACAATGAGTTTTCTTGCCTCATTGACACCTTCCAGGTACTGCCCTCCTCATGTTTTTGCCCCATAGCTGAGCTGCTTAAAAAAGTTGCCCAAGACCTAAGGCAGCATAAGTAGAAGCTACACTAACCCCCTCCCAGGATCAAACTGGAATTACAACTAAATTATGTAAAAATCAACCTCAATAACCAACTGAAGACTAGCTGAAGAGGAGCCTTATAACCAAGACTTTACAGAAGTCACATCAGGAAGGAAGGGCAGAGACATGCCCCTGGGCACCTGTGTGGAGGTTTCAGTGATCCACAGTTTGTGCTGCCTTTTCTGGTTCTGGGCGCACAGGTAGGAAGGGCAGAGACATGACCGGGGCTGGCCAGGCTCCCACAGGCAGTGGCTGAGGTTTTGGAGGAGTAGCTCAGCTGAGGGGCGTCCCCCTGAGAAGGTGAGGCCGAGACCCACAGTGGCCCCCAGCCACTTGTGTGTGAGCCAGGAGGAAGCAGCCACAGGACCTCCAGCTGGGAAAAGAAGCAGGTTCCTGTCTGCCAGGTGGAGATGGACAGAGACACAGGCCTTCCCTTAAAGGGCCAACGCACAAAATTCCATTCATAGCCACTCACCCTGGGCTTTGGCAACGGCAGGGCAGAGTGGAAGAGAATTCCAGAAGAAGGGTCTGGGGTTGTGGCTCTGGGGGGACAGCTGAAGTGTCAGCCACTAATATCCATGTGATGAGTCATCCCCTCCACCAGAGACACCATCCTTCTCGGACAGAGCACTCCATCTCGCGGGCCCCATGCGGCCCGCAGAGGAGTCTGATCCGGCCCGCCAGGTTTTTTGGGCAGTGAGCGCAGCCGAGGTGTTACAGTAGGAATTAGTAGTTCATATAGTCCGGCCCTCCAGCTCTCTGAGGGACCGTGATCTGGCCCCCACTTTAAAAAGTTTGAGGACCCCTGATAGGGCATCAGTAGGGGAAGCAATAGCCACACCCTTTGGAGTTTCTCTCATCTCACCCTGCAGACCTTACACCCTGCTGAGAAGCTCAGCCAGGGCCTCTTTCAATTATAGCCTAACAGGCAGCCAGCAGGTGGAGGCATGTAGAGCCAGATCTCTGGGTGCTTTGCGTCTTTTGCCGAACAACCCTGGGCCCGGTTCTGGTAAAAGTCAGCCTTGGTGCATAGCTGGGTCCTTCTTGTGTGCGCCTAGAACCAGAAGAGGCACCACACACTGTGGATCACTGAAACCTCCACACAGGTGCCCAGGGTCAGCCATGGCGGCATCTGACATTGGCCTGCATCAGAGTCCCTCCCATGAGCCCCAAACCAACACACCCCGTGGCCAGCTTCGGACACTAACAGAGCAGGACCCAACAAACTTTCCGAGCAGCACATCCACAGGGAGATCTCAGCAAGCACAGCCCTGCAGAGACAGGTTCTGCACCGCGTGGTCAGCACTTGCACGGCACCTTGCCTGCCATGCTGGGGGGTTAAACCTCACAATCAGCCACTTGAGGGTCAGTCCCATGCACTAATGGGCAATAGCAATCAAGACTCAATTTTAACGGGAGGGCTCACATGACCCACAAAAAGGACATTCTGAGAGCACCCAGCTCAGGAGATTAAGGAGACTATGCCACTGGGTCCCACAGGACACCTCTTACACAAGGCCACTCTACCATAACTGGGAGTCATAGCAGATCTCCCTAATACACAGGACAAACACAAAGAGACAGCCAAAATGGGGAGACAAAGAAACAGGCCCCAAACTAAAGATCAATAGAATTCTCCAGAAAAAGAGCTAAATGAAATGAAGGAAAGCAATTTATCAGATATAAAGTTCAAATTAATGGTTAAAAGGATGCTTAAAAGCTTAAAATGGACAGAGATATTATAAAAAAGGACCTGTCAGAAATTAATACAATATCTGAAGAATACACTAGAAGAAATAAACAGTAGGTTTGATGAAGCAGAAGATCAAATTGGTAATTTGAAAGACAAGGTAGGGGGAAAACCCTCAATGAGAGTAGTAAAAAGAGAAAAAAATTATATGAATAGTTCAAGGAACCTTTGGGACAACATGAAACATAACAATATCCACATCATAGGGGTACCAGAAGGAGAAAAGGGAGAGCAAGAAATTAAGAACCTATTTGAAGAAATAATGACTGAAAACGTTCCTAACTTGGTGAAGAAAAAAGACACACAAGTCCAGGAAGCGTGGATAGTCCCAAACAAGATCAACCCAAAGAAGCCCACACCAAGACACATCATAATGAAAATGGCAAAGATTAAAGACTAAGAGAGAATCTTAAAAGCTGCAAGAAAAGGGCAGTTAGTTACCAACAAGGGAGTGCCCATAAGACTGTCAGCTGATTTTTCCACAGAAACATTTCATGCCAGAAGGGATTGACACGAAACAATCAAAGTGATAAAAAGCAAGGACCTAAACTACTTTACTCAGTAAGGCTATCATTTAAAAAAGGAGAAATAAAGAGCTTCCCAGACCAAAAAAAAGTTAAAGGAGTTTGTTACCACCAAACCAGTATTGTAAGAAATGTTAAAGAGCCTGCTAGAAGAAGATGAATAAATGGCAATAAATACGTTCCATTGTTAATCACTTTAAATGTACATGGCTTAAATGTTCCAATAAAAAATCATATGGTAGCTGAATGGTTAAGAAAACAAGACCCATATATATGCTGTCTACAAAAGACCCACTTCAGAACTAAAGATACACATAGACTGAAAGTAAAGAGATGGAAAAAGACATTTCATGCAAATGGAAAAGGGAAAAAAGCTGGGGTAGTAATAGTTATATCAGACAAAGCATACTTAAAATCAAAGACTATAGTAAGAGACAAAGAAGGATACTACATAATGATAAAGGGAGCAATCAAACAAGAGAATTTTAACACCCAATTGACATTAATGGATAGATCTTCCAGATAAAACCACAAGGAGATGGCAGCCTTAAATGACACATTAGATCAGATGCTCCATTGATATCTTCAGAGCATTTCACTCTAAAGCAGCAGAATATACATTCTTCTCAGGTGCACATGGAACATTTTCTAGGATAGACCACATATTAGGACACAAAACAAGTCTCAATTAATTCAAGAAGGTTTAAATCATACCAAGCATCTTCTCTGTCCCTAATGCTGTGAAACTAGAAATCACAAAGAAAAGAAAAAAACACACAAAGACTAAATATCATTTTACTGAACCATGAGATCAGAGAATAAATCTAAAGATATTTTGAAATAAATGAAAATGAGAACATAACAACCCCAAATCTATGGGACATAAGGAAAGCAATTCTGATAGGAAAATTTACAGCATTACAAGCCTACTTCAAGAAACAAGAAAAATCTAAATAAATAAATAAATAAAATATGACTTTACAACAGAATCCAAAATGACCCGAAAGGAGGAAATAATAAAGATAGAACATAAATAAACAAAATAGAGCCTAAAAAAATACTAAAGATTAACAGTTGGTTCTTTATAAAGATAAGCAAGATTTACAAGCATTTAGCCAGACTTATCAAGGGAAAAAAAATAGAAAAACAAACAAACAAATAAACTATGGGACTACATCAAACTAAAAAGGAAACCATCAACAAAATGATGGGATAACATATTTACCAAAGATACATCTAATAGAGGTTAATATCCAAAACTTATAAAGACTTATACAGCTCAACACCAAGAAAAAAAAAAGAAAAAAAAACCCAACTTAAAAAATGGGCAAAGGACCTGAATAGATACTTCTCCAAAGAAGACAAACTGATGGTCGGTAGACATATGAAAGATGCTCAACATCACTAACCATTAAAGAGATGCAAATTAAAACCACACCTGTCAGAATGGCTACCATCAATAAATCAATAAACAAGTGTTGATGAGGATGTGGAGAAAGGGGAACCTTCACGTGCTGTTGGTGGGAATGTAGCCACTGTGGAAAGCAACATCCTCAAAAAAATTAAAATGAAACATCTTATGACCCAATGATTCCATTTATGGGAATTTATTTTTTAAAAAAACACCCCAAAACTCTAATTTAAAAGAATGTGTGCACCCCTGTGTTCATTGCACTGATATTTACAATAGCTAATATTTGGAAGCAGCCCATGTCTATCAGTAGATGAGTGAATAAAACAGCTAAGGTACATTTACACAATGGATTACTAGGCGACCATTAAAAAGGTGGGAATTTTACCCTTTGTGACAGCATGGATGGACCAGGAGAACATTATGCAAAGTGAAATAAGCCAAGTACCATATGATTTCACTCATATGTGGAATCTAATGAACAGTATGAACTAGCAAGCAAAATAGAGACAGACTCAGATAGAGTGCAGGCTGACAGCTGTGGGAATGTATGGAGTGGCTGTTTTGGGGGGGATTGAACAAAAAGAAGAATAAAAGAGAAAGAACTCATGGACACAGACAACAGTGTGGTGACTGCTGGAAATGGGTAGGGGGAGATGGATGAGGGTACTGGCGGATAAATGGTGATGGACACACACAGTGTACAGATGATATATTGTGAAATTGTGTATCTGAAACCCATGTAAATTTGTTAACCAGTGTCACCCCAATAGACTCAATAAAAAGGAGAGGGGGAAAAAGAAAACATTGCCCCATCAAGCTGCCTCCGCTATCTCACCCCTCTTGTCTTCCCAGCCCTGGGTCACATGCCTGTACCCATAAACATGACACTGACCCTCCCGGGCCAATGTTGTCCACGTCCAATAGCTTCACTTGCTTTTGCTCGCCATGCACTCTTTCCTCACCACATCCCCTTGGCTTCTACATGACTTCATTTCCCTGCCTTCCTTTTGCCTGTGGGGACCCTTCAATCCTGTCCTAAGGCCTTTTCCTCCCCTTGATCTCTTGGTGAAGGAGGGATATGCTAAATTGTTTTTGTTTTTTTTCTTTTTTGTCTGGCATGCTTTCCTCTGTTTCCTTTTGGGAATATTCTCCTTCCCTTTTCTACACTGTTTTCCTAATGGTGACCATGATTATGGTACCCCAGAGAGGGCATAAGACCCAAACAAGGACCAATCATAGGTTTTCCCTGTCATGTTCTGAATTGGGGGTTGGTTTTCCTAAGTCTGAAAGTCATAAAATGTCATGCCAGGGGCTATGGTCCCATCTTTCTGAAAATAGCTGGTTTGAGAGAATAAAGTTGGCCGGAAGCGAGAGAAGGAGACAAAAGACAGAAACCCTGTGTCTGCTTTTTGGACTTCGATTATTTGAACTATGCTATTTGGATTCTGTCATCAAACTGAGAAGTTCTCACTAATCTGGTGGTTCACATTCTATTCTCTGTCATCCTGCCAGTCCCATTTTGCATCCCCACCTTTTGCCAGGCCCATTGCCAGCGTCAAAGCACCAGCTCCAGCAGATGTGCCACAGGCTATCAAACCCAACAGGACACAGCAACTCATCTCCTCCACCCCGAACATGCTCCTTCCCTGCATTCTTTTTGTTGTTGTTGTTAATCCTCACCCAAGGATATCTTTCCATTGATTTTAGAGATAGTGGAAGAAAGAGGGAAAGACAGAAACATCAATGTGAGAGAAACACATCGATCGGTTGCTTCCTACATGAGCTCCGACAAGGGCCAAGGCTTGAGGATCCTGCAACCAAGGTGGGTGCCCTTGCCTGGAATCGAGCCCAGGACCCTTTGGTCCGCAGGCCAATACTCTATCCACTGAGTCAAACCTGCTAGGGCTTCCCTGCATTCTTAATGTCAACAAATGAAACTATCAATTGTTGAAGAAAACACTTGGGTCTTCCTATTATCCTCATATTAAATGATTGCTAGGAACTGAATATTTTCTCTTAAAAACTTGAAGGTTGCTTGCCCAGCATGCCTCAGTGCTTGAGCATTAACCTATGAACCTGGAAGTCATAATTCTATTCCTGGTCAGGGCATATGCCTGGGTTTTGGGCTCGATCCCCAGTTGGGGGTCATGCAGAAGGCATCCAATCAGTGATTCTCTCTCATCATTGATCTTTCTATCTCTCTCTCCCTCTCTTGTTCTCCAAAATCAATTTTTAAAATATGTTTTAAAAAACAAACTTGAAGGTCCCAACTATACATTATCTATAAGGAACCCACTTTAGATATAAAAACACAGATTAAAAGTAGAGACAGAGAAAGATATACCATATAAACTATTTAATACTAACCAAAAGAAAGCTGGAGTAGCTCCACAAATTTTCAGAGCAAGGGAAATTATCATATATAATAAAAGAGAAACATGTAAATTGACTGTACCTCTGTGACCACCAACCAATCAGGAGTGAGTATGTAAATTAACCCAACAAATATGGTGGGTTAATTTGTATACACAGATGCTGGGCCGAGAGCAGAGCAGGAGAGCTGGTGGCTTGGGGGGGGGGGGGGCGGGTGGAGGGAGCGTGGCTCCTTTGGTTGCCGAGGAAGCCATGCTCCCCCTCCCCCCCACCAAGCTGCCTGGTAGAGAGCAGAGTGGGAGACCTGGTGGAGAGTGGAGTGGCTTGAGGGAACTTGGCTTCTCAAGCTGCCAGACAGAGAGAAGAGAGGGAGAGCTGGTGGCTTGGAGGACTTGGCAGAGTAAGAGGTCATGGGATGGAGACAGAGCAAAAAGGGAAAACCAAGAGCTTGAGGAGCACCAGGAATTCTGGGAATAGTACTTCTGGTGGCATCCCCAGGACTGGAAGCAGAAGCCCAGAGCACAGGGAGCACCAGGAATGCTGGGAATCGTAGTTCTGGTGGCATATGGATCTCCTAGACCAGTGGTTCTCAACCTTCCTAATGCCACAACCCTTTAATACAGTTCCTCATTTGTGGTGACCCCCCAACCATAAAATTATTTTCATTGCTACTTCATAACTGTAATTTTGCTACTGTTAATGAATTGTAATGTAAATATCTGTGTTTTCCAATGGTCTTAGGGACCCTGCTAGTAGTTCTCTACGTGTGGAGCCTAAGACCATTGGAAAACACAGATATTTACATTACAATTCATTGACAGTAGCAAAATTACAGTTTTGAAGTAGCAACAAAAATAATTTTATGGGTCGTCATCATTGCAGCCAGGATGGTGTCCCACTCAGCTTCCAGCTTTAAATTTATTTCTGCATCTTCTTTCTTTATTTATATTATTTCTCAATCCCTGGCCATCTCCACTTAGAACTGGTTTGTCCATCTCTCTTTCGGCACTGGACATGGAAAAGGGAGATCCCCGCCATGTTTGGCCCCCACTGCATCAGGCCCCCACATTCTGGTGACCACTGTGGGGTAAAAGAGGCAATAAGAGAAAGATCAATGCAACCAATTCAGGTGCCAGAGCATTACGTTTGTCACCACAATGGACCCAGAGAAGCTCCTGTGTCCCTTCACTCAAAAGAACTGAGAGTTGCCCGATGACAGCAAAGGGGAAGAAGAAGAAAACTGAAAGCTACACAAGGGCCTTAGGTGCCAATATGGAGTCATCTGAAGAAGTTAATGACTGAAGTGCAGCAGGTTGTGGAAAAGCAAGAAGTGGAAGCCACTTCTTCAACCTTGCTCCTGCTCATGCTGGCATCTATAAGCTGCCAGTCTTCTGCAAAGTCTTGGGCAGTCAAGTCCAAGGACTCTGAGTAAATATACACCAGCAGCAAAAGAGACTTCTTTCATTCAGTAGCTACAAATGTTAACATGTCCATAGTTTTGATTTTGTTGTTTTTGCATTGGCATTGTTTTGTTATTATTTAATAGCCAGAGTTTTGCTCTTGACATTCAAGTTTTGAAAATGATAACATGTATGTAGTTTAGTTCTGCATTGGCATCATTTGCAATTGTTTTAATATTAGAGCTTTATTCTTAATGTTTAAAAAAAAAAAAAAAAAAGGAAGGCCCCGCCCCCTGTTTCCGCTGGCGGTGGCTGTGGTGGCGGCGGCGAGGGAGCTCGAGGGAGCCGGGGTCCCGCATTCCTGGGAGCTCGGGGTATCCTGGGATCTTGTCTGTCAGCAGCCAAGGTGTTTGTAGGAAATTCAAAGAAAACAGTGTTGTATTTTGCACCTTTAAATCAACGCAAGAGAAGGAACACCACATAACCAGACATCCTGAAAAGAGATACCATGGGAAGACAAAAAAATAGCCCGCACACGAAAGAAAAGCAGGCATCACCAGAAAAGAAAGTAAACAAGTCAGAGGCAAGCAGCCTACCAGAGCAAGAGTTCAGAATAATGATCATAGGTTGGCTAAAAAGAATGGAAGAGAAATTTGACAATAACCAAGAAGAAATGAGGAAGAACCATGAGGAAGTTAAGAAGAGCCATGAGGAATTGAAGAAGAACCAAGAAGAAATGAAAAATTACATCGCTACCATGAAAAACTCAATAGAAAGCATCAAGAGTAGACTAGATGAAGTGGAGGACCGCATCAGTGAGCTAGAAGACAAGATGGAAAAAAATACCCAATTAGAGCAGCTTTTAGAAAAAAAGATTAAAAAGCAGGAGGAGAGCCTACGGGAGCTTTGGGACAATACAAAACAAAATAATATTCGAATAATAGGAGTTCCAGAAGGAAAGGAAACTGAGGTAGATATGGAAAAGTATTTCAAGAAATAATGACAGAAAACTTTCCTGAGATAGAGAAGAAAAAACCCACACAAATCCAAGATGCTCACAGAGTCTCAAGCAAAATGAATCCCAGAAGACAGACGCCAAGGCACATTATAATTAAAGTGGCAAACAACAATGGCAAAGTAAGAATCTTAAAAGCAGCCAGAGAGAGACAGAAAGTTACATACAAAGGAACCCCCATCAGACTAGCAACTGATTTCTCAACAGAAACATATTAGGCCAGAAGGGAATGGGATGAAATATACAAAGTCATGCAAAGGAAGGGTCTGAATCCAAGAATACTGTACCCAGCAAGGCTATCAATCAAAATTGAAGGGGAAATCAGGAGCTTCACAGACAAAAAAAGACTGAAGGAATTTATCTCCACCAAACCAGCAATGCAAGAAATGCTAAAGGGTCTACTGTAAAAATAAAGAAATAGGAAGTGAAGAAGGAACACCGGTATAGAATAAAAATGGCGTCAAATGAGTACCTATCAATAATAACCTTAAATGTAAATGGATTAAATGCTCCAATCAAAAGACATAAGGGGTCAGACTGGATAAGAAAACAAGACCCATACATCTGTTGTCTACAAGAAACCCACCTCAGAAAAAAAGATGCACACAGAATGAGGGTGAAGGGATGGAAAAAAGTTTTCCAGGCAAATGGAAATGAAAAAAAAAGCTGGGGTAGCAATACTTATATCTGACAAATTAGATCTCAGAGTGAAGGACATAACAAGAGATAATGAAGGCCACTTCATAATACTAAAGGGAACAATCCAACAAGAAGAAATAACCCTGGTAAATATATATGCACCCAATACAGGAGCACCCAAATACATTAAAAAAAAAAAAACACCCAAAAAACTGATGGAGGACATTAAGGGAGTGATTAATAGCAATACAATCATAGTAGGAGATTTTACTACTCCACTGTCACCCTTCGACAAATCATCTAAACAAAAAATCAGCAAAGAAATATCAATCCTAAACGACTCACTAGAACAGATGGAATTAATTGACATCTTCAGAACATTCTACCCCAAAGCCACAGAATATACATTCTTCTAAGTGCACATGGGACATTCTCAAAGATAGACCACATTTTGGGACATAGGCAAAGTCTTTTCAAATTCAAGAAGATTGAAATCATATCAAGCATCTTCTCAGATCATAGTGGCATAAAACTGGAAATTAACTACAATAAAAATAATCCAAAGAAATCAAACACATGGAGACTAAACAACATGCTATTAAACAAGGACTGGGTTACCAGAGAAATCAAGGAAGAAATTAAAAACATCCTGGAAACAAATGACAATGAAAACACAACAATCCAAAATCTATTGGACACAGCAAAAGCAGTTTTGAGAGGGAAGTTCATATCCTTACAAGCCTATTGCAAAAAAACTAGAAAAAATGGTAACAGATGATCTAACTCTACAACTTAAAGAGTTAGAAAAAGAGCAACAAAAAAAGCCCAGTGTAAGCAGAAGGAAGGAAATAACAAAAATCAGAGCACAGATAAACGACATAGAGACCAAAGAAACAATACATAAGATCAACAAAACCAAGAGCTGGTTCTTTGAAAGGATAAAAAAGATAGATGGACCTCTAGCCAGGCTAACCAAGAAACAAAGAGAGAGGACCCAAATAAACAAAATCAGAAACGAAAGAGGTGAAATAACAACAGACCCCACTGAAATACAACGGATTGTTACAAAATACTACGAACAACTCTATTCCAACAAACTGAACAACCTGGAGGAAATGGACATATTCCTAGAAAAATACAAACTGCCAAAACTCAATCAGGAAGAATCTAAAAATCTCAATAGACCAGTGACGTGGGAAGAAAATTGAAACAGTCATCCAAAAGCTTCCAGCAAACAAAAGCCCAGGGCTAGATGGCTTCACAGGAGAGTTTTACCAAACATTCAAGGAAGAACTAAAACCTATCCTCCTCAGACTATTCCAAAAAATCCAAGAGGAAGGAACACTTCCAAACTCCTTCTATGAAGCCAGCATCACCCTAATACCAAAACCAGATAAAGACAACTCAATGAAAGAGAATTACAGGCCAATATCCCTCGTGAACATAGATGCCAAAATCCTCAACAAAATTCTAGCAAATTGGCTCCAGCAGAGCATCACAAAGATCATACACCATGACCAAGTAGGATTTATTCCAGGAATGCAAGGATGGTAGAATATCTGCAAATCAATAAATGTGATACATCACATAAACAAACTGAAAGATAAAAATCATATAGTCATATCAATTGATGCAGAAAAAGCATTTGATAAAATCCAACACCCTTTCCTGATAAAAACTCTTAACAAGGTGGGAGTACAAGGATCATACCTCAACATAATAAAAGCAATATATGATAAACCCACAGCCAACATTATACTCAATGGACAAAAACTAAAACCATTCCCTCTAAGAACAGGAACAAGGCAGGGATGCCCACTCTCGCCACTCCTGTTTGACATAGTACTGGAAGTACTAGCCATTGCAATTAGACAAGAGGAGGAAATAAAAGGCATCCAAATTGGAAAAGAAGAAGTAAAGTTATCTTTATTTGCAGATGACATGATATTGTACATAAAAAACCCAAAAGACTCCATTAAAAAACTAATTGACTTAATAAATGAATTTGGCAATGTAGCAGGATACAAAATTAATGCCAAGAAATCCATGGCATTTCTATACACCAACAGTGAAACTACAGAAACAGAGGCTAAAAAAGCAATTCCATTTACCATTGCACCAAAAAAATTAAGATACCTAGGAATAAATTTAACAAAGGAAATAAAGGATCTATTTGCGGAAAACTACACGACACTGAAAAAAGAGATAGAGGAAGATGTAAGGAGATGGAAAAACGTACCATGTTCATGGATTGGTAGAATCAACATCATCAAAATGTCCATACTTCCTAAAGCAATCTATAGGTTCAATGCACTCCCCATTAAAATACCAACGACATATTTCACTGACCTAGAAAGAACTCTCCAAAAGTTCATTTGGAACAATAAAACACCCCAAATAGCCACAGCAATCCTGAGAAAGAAGGGTAAAGTAGGAGGGATCTCAATACCAGACTTCAAACTATATTACAAAGCCACTGTTCTCAAAACAGCCTGGTACTGGCACAAGAACAGACATATAGATCAATGGAATAGAATCGAGAACCCAGATATCAACCCAAATCACTATGCTCAATTAATATTCGACAAAGGAGGCACGAATATACAATGGAGTCAAGACAGTTTCTTCAATAAATGGTGTTGGGAAAATTGGACAGACACATGCAAAAGAATGAAACTAGATCACCAACTTACACCATTCACAAAAATAAACTCAAAATGGATACAGGACTTAAACATCAGACGGGAAACCATAAAAATACTAGAAGCATCCACAGGCAGCAAAATCTCAGACGTATGCCAAAAGAACTTCTTCACCGATACTGCCCCTAGGACAATGGAAGCTAAAGAGAAAATAAACAAATGGGACTACTTCAAAATAAAAAGCTTTTTTACAGCAAAAGCAACCATCAACAAAACAACAAGAAAGCCCATGGTGTGGGAGAACATATTTGCAAATAATACCACTGATAAAGGTTTAATCTCCAACATTTACAGACTGCTTATACAAATAAATAAAAGGAAGATGAATGATCCAATTAAAAAAATGGGCAATGGACCTAAATAGAATATTTTCAAAAGAAGACAGAAGGAAGGCCAAAAGGCACATGAAAACATGCTCAAAGTCACTAATTGTCCGAGAGGTGCAAATCAAAACAACAATGCGGTACCATCTCACACCTGTCAGAATGGCCAACATCAACAAATCAACAAACAACAAGTGTTGGCGAGGTTGTGGAGAAAAAGGAACCCTCATGCACTGCTGGTGGGAATGCAGACTGATACAACCACTGTGGAGAACAGTGTGGAGTTTCCTCAAAAAACTGAAAATGAAACTCCCATTTGACCCAGTAATCCCACTCCTATGATTATATCCCAAGAAACTATTGATAGAAACACCAATCAGAAAGGATATATGCACCCCTATGTTCATAGCAGCACAATCTACAATAGCCAGAATTTGGAAACAGCCTAGGTGCCCGTCAGCAGATGATTGGATCCAAAAACAATGGTACATCTACACAATGGAATACTATGCTGCCATAAAAAAAGAAGGAATTCTCATCATTTGCAGCAACCTGGATGGAATTGGAGAACATCATGCTGAGTGAAATAAGCCAGTCAATGAAAGAGAAACACCACATGACCTCACTCATTTATGGATAATAAAGAAAATTATAAACTGATGAACCAAGAGACAGATATAGAGAAAGTAAAGCAACAGGCAGACTGTCAAATAACAGTGGGGAGGGGAGGAAGATCTGGAGGAGATAATAGATCAACCGAAGGACTTGTATACATGCATATAAGTACAACCAATGGTCACAAAACCCTAGGGAGGGAGGGGATGTGTGGGAGGGAGGGGGGCAAAAAAAATTAATAAAATATGTAAAAATAAATAAATAAATAAAAATAATAAAAATAAATAAATAAATAAAATGTAGAAAAAAATAAATAAATAAAAAGAATTTTATGGTTGGGGGTCACTACAACATGAGGAACTGTATTAAAGGTTGTGGCATTAGAAAGGTTGAGAACCACTGTCCTAGACACTAAAGCAAAGTGAGCCCAGAGCAAGTTACTGTTGTGGGTGGGGGATGGAAGGTAAGCAAAGGTGAGAAACATAAGTAAAATCAAAGTGTTTAGGAAAAAGCCAAGGGAAGATATTCTAAAACTTTCAGGAAACCTCCACCAATAAAGAAAAAGAAAAAAAATGCCTCTATTATTCTGTGAGCAACAATCCAAATTAGGTTGGGGTCTCGGACAATTTGCTCAAAAGATTGCAAAGTCAGACAGGAACTCGGGATTGAAGAGGGCTCCCCTGAGGGCTCCCAGATTGGAGAGGGTGCAGGTCAGGCTGAGGAACACCCTTCCCCACCCCGCCCCATGCACGAATCTTTGTGCACCAGGCCCCTGGTATTTATATAAAATCCTAATATGGAAAGTGTTCCTTTTGGAGTTTGATGGCTCACTATAATATGCACTGACCACCCAGGCGTGGCATGGAATGAAGGGAGGCCCCGGCCAGCAGCTGCGAGGGACCCTACACGTGCATGAATTTGTGCACCAGGCCTCCAGTGAGAAATAAACAGCGGAATTACATAATACCAATTCTCAAAGAACACATAACAATACTTCATATGCATGTGCCTAACAACAGAGCTTTAAAATATAAAAGCAAAACTCATAGAATGACAAGAAGAAAAAGATTATCTACTATTCTAGTTGGAGACTTTAATGCAAATCCTTCAGATTCAGCAGGAAAAACCAGTAAGGATACAACTGAGCTTAACAGTGCCATCAATCAATTGAAACTAATTGCCGTTTGTAAAATACTTTATTCAAAAACAACAGAACATACATCTTCACAAATTCACAGTGAGTTTTCACTAATATAAACCACATTCTGGGCCATAAATACACCTGAACAAGTTTAAAGAAATATAAATCATACAATGAGTGCACTCAGATCACAATCGTATTAAACTAACAGAAAAATATTTGGATATTAATAAACATATTTCTAGCCTGGCAGGTGTGACTCACTTGGTTGAGTGTCGTCCCATGCACCTAGAGATCACTGGTTCAATTCCCAGTCAGGGAACATGCCTGGATTTGGGGCTTGATCCCCAAAAGGGGGCATGCAGAAGGCAGCCAATCAATGATTCTCTCTCATCATTGATGTTTCTATCTTTCTCTTCCTCTCCCTTCCACCCTCTCTAAAAATCAATAAAAATATATTTTTTAAAAATATCCTATATAATAAAGATGTAATATGCAAATTGGCATCACTCCAACACAAAAGATGGCTGCCCCCATGTGGACACAAGATGGCCACCACAAGATGGCTGGCAAGAGAGGGCAATTGTGAGCAATAAGGTCAACAGAGGAGGGCAGTTGGGGGAACCCAGGCCTGCAGGGGAGGTCACTGGGGGGGACCAGCTCTGCAGGGGAGGACAGTAGGGGGAACCAGGCCTGCAGGGGAGGACAGTTAAGGACAAACAGGCCAGCAGGGGAAGTAAATTATTGGCAATCAGGCCAGCAGGGGAGCAGTTAGGTGTTGGTCAGGCTGGCAGCAGAATGGGTAGGGGCAATCAGGCAGGCAGGCAGCTGAGCGGTTGGAAGCAAACAGTCCTGGACTGTGAGAAAGATGTCTGACTGCCCATTTAGGTAGTTGGACAGCCCTCAAGGGGCCCCAGATTGGAGAAGGTGCATGCTGGGCTGAGGGTCTAATAAAAGGGTAATATGCAAATTGGATGTTCTCACAGTAACAACCAAACAGCAGGCTGCAAGGGGCAACCAGGCCGGCCGGGGGTGGGGGGGTGGGGTGGGTGGGGGGTGGTGGTGGTGGTGGTGGTGGTGTTAGTGATGAACAATCAAATGATCAAACAGCAGGCTGCGTGGGGTGACCAGGCTGGCAGGGGGGAGGGATGGGGGGGGCAGTGAGGGATGACCAGGCTGGCAGAGGGGAGCAGTGAGGGGTGACTAGGCCAGCAGGGGGGCAGTTGAGGGTGACCAGACTGGCAAGAGGGGCAGTTGGGGTGACCAGGCTGGCAGAGTTGGGCAATAAGAGGCGACCAGGCTGGTGATGGGGGGGGGGGGGGGAGTTGGGGGCAACCAGGCCTGCAGGGGGCAGGCAGTTGGGGCTGACCAGGCTAGCAGAGGGGGGCAGTTGGGGGTGGCCAGGCTAGAGGGTGGGAGGGGGGAGGCAGTTAGGGGCGATCAGGCACGCAGGTAAGCAGTTAGGAGCCAGCAGTCCTGGGATCGGGTCCAAACTGGCAGTCCTGGATTGGAGAGGGTGCAAGCTGGGACATGCATGAATTCATGCACCTACCCTCTAGTTCCTAAATAACATGAATCAAATAAATATCAAGAAACATTTAAAAATATTTTCCACTAAATAGAACCAAATATAGAAACTATCAAAAATTGTGCAATGCAGTGAAAGCAGTGTTCAGAGGGAAATTTATAATATTGAATACATATATTAAAAAATAAAAAAATCTAAAATTAATAAGCTTTAACCTTAGGAAACTGTAGAAAGAAGAACAATATAATCTAAAAGCAAGAATAAGATAATAGGTAATAAAAATTAGAGCAGAAATCATATGAAATTAAAAACAAAAATCAATAGAGAAAATCAATGAAACAAAAATCTGGTTCTTTTAAAACATTGTCAAAACTGATAATGTCAGGCTAACCAAGAAAAAAGATAAGACTGCAAATCTCTATTGTAAGAAATGAAAAAGGGACTATGGACTATTATAAAGCTGCCACTGGAAGGGCGAGCAGCTCCGGAGGTACCTGCGGAAGTCAGGGGTGCTGGACACGCTGATCAGGGTATTGGTACCTTATGTGAAGAACCAGAGAAACCTAATGGTGCTTTGGATTTTTAAAGCATCACTTAGGAGCTGCTACCCCAGAAAATCCAGAAATAGAGCTGCTTCGTCTGGAATTGGCAGAAATGAAAGAGAAATATGAAGCTATTGAAGAAGAAAATAAAAAACTGAAAGCAAAGTTTGCTCAGTATGAACCACCTCAGGAGGAGAAGCATGCTGAATAGGATTCTTCTCAGTTGAAAAGACACTGAAAAATGTTTTGTAAGACTTGAAATAGTTTGTATAGTATATAATCTTTTCTGAACAGATGCTATAGAACATATATGTGTGTGTGTGTGTGTGTGTGTTAAATTCACCTATCACACTTTAACTGTTATAAACACATATTCTTATAATCACCAATAAAAACTCAATATAACCTTCTTTGGGTCTTAAAAGCAGGAGTATCCAAAGTGAATCCTGAAAAAAAATCTAAACACAGTTTATCTAATTTATTACCTTAAAAGATATTCTGTTTACTAGTCTGACTAAGAATGCTGGTACTGGTTGTATTTTAGCTGAGGAAGGTTAGCATGGAGCTGTTCCTTGGTTAGTTAGGGATATGAGCACAGGTACAGTCATTCTTTAAAACGAAGATGACATTGTTTATATTCTCTGTAGGCAGCTGGAGAGATCTGTGTGCCATGAGATGCTTTGCATGGGTTCTAATGAATCTTTTGCTCATTTATATAACATGGAATAAATAACTCTTCTTTGCCACAACTTTGCCTTAGATAACTGTGTGTGCCAGTTTGAACTCTGACACCACGTTTTTCTTCTATGCATTCATGCCCTATTTGATAATGCTGCCTTGCTTGCTACTTGCACATTGGCTTTCCTTGTTGATTTTCAATTTGCTGTAATAGCAGTTACCCTGTTGTAACTTATATAACATTAAGCAGGACCACACTGTTCCTCTGCCTTACTTAGTTGCTCAGTTGAGCACAGAACAGAGGGAATATAAAATTCTGGGTTCATTCACAAGCTGGGATGAGAAGGAGAATAAGCCATATATAGAGGGAAATTATAGTTTGCTGGTATAATTATATAATACTTTTCTCTTGTAATATTTTTCTAGCCTTGAATTCATTTCATCTTCATTATCCCTGTGAAGTAGGCAGGGCAAGTACTGGGTGTTGAGTTTTTAGGCCAAAGACTGATATTAATACAAATTACTTACTGACTGCTGAACCTTGGGCACATCAGTTAACTGCTCTGAAATTTACTTCCACATCTGTTAGTTAGAATAATATCTGTGCTGTCTACCTCACAGGGTTGTTGTGAGGGTCAAATGGAATGTAGGAAAGATTTGTAAATGGTAAATCACTAGATTCTTGAAAAAAAAAGAAAGAAAGAAAGAAAGAAATGAAAAAGGGATAACCCTTGGACAACTGATCTGACCTCCTAGCTGTAGACACAAAGACACAGATAGATGAAAAGTAGAGACAGAGCCAAAACTGGTGTTGCTCGGTGGATAGAGCGTCGGCCTATGGACTGAAGGGTCCCGGGTTCAATTCCAGTTAAGGGCATGTACCTTAGTTGCGGGTACATCCCCAGTATGGGGTGTGCAAGAGGCAGCTAATCGATGTTTCTCTCTCATTGATGTTTCTAATTCTCTATCCCTCTCTCTCTTCCTCTCTGTAAAAAAAAATAAAAAATCAATTATATATATATAAATTTTTTTAAAGTAGAGACAGAGAAAGATATACCATCTAATATTAACCAAAGTAAGCTGGAGTAGTTCTACAAATTTTCAGAGCAAGGAAAATTATGAGAAATAAAGAGGGGAATTATTGAATACTTGGCCACTGAAAGAATAATAAAGGAATATTATGAACATCTCTATACCTCCAAATAGGAGATTAAATGAACGAATTCTCTGAAAGATACAATCTATCAAAACTCACACAAAGGGAGGTTTTTAATCAAGATGGTGGGCTACCTAAATGAGTTACTCAAATCCTCCCACAACAACATCAAAATCACAACCTAACTACAGAACAACCATCATCCAGAACCACCTGAATCTAGCTGGACACAAGTCCTATGAACGAGACTATGAAGAACAACCACAGTGAGAATGGTAGGAGGGATAAGACAGGGAACATGTTGGGCCCACACCAGTGTGGTGATTAAAAATCAGGAGGAATATCTCAGCTGCAGAGATTCCTCCTGAGAAGTAAGGGGTCCCAAGCCCACACCGCGCCCTCCAGTGCATGGTTCCAGTGCCAGGGAGAGAAGGCCCGGCCTGCTGGCTGTAAATCTGCTCAAGTCCCAGGCATGGACTTACTCAAACTCACTGGCTCCAGTGCTGCAGCAGCAGCTCAAAAGGCACAAGGACATGGGAGAGAAACGGAATTGTCTAGCAACAGGGCAGGAGTTGTAGGGGCAGCTTTCTCCTAGACCGTAGTGCTGGCAGGGGCCGTTCTCCTCTGCTGAGCCCTTGCCTCACAGAGTCTCCATTAACCTAGCTCACACTGTTACCCCTGCCCTGTAATTCATTAAAACCCAATCACACCCAACTTTTAGGCCCACACATGCTGTTTCCAGTAAGTAGCTTTTCCATTCGAATGGCCTGTTTTGGCTCATGCTTTGAACTTTCCTAAAATCTCTCAAACAAGCAGCATCTGGCTTCAGAGTACCCTGTACCTCTTGCTATGTGGTCCCAGGCCTAACAACAACAGCAACTGGGCTTGGTTCATAGCTTCGCCTCTCCTGGGCACCTCCAAGCCCAGCACTAGTAACGCCACCTGTAGATTACTTTGCAACTCATGCTGGGAAGAACACATGCAGTGGCTGACCTTGGCTTTCACCTCCAAAAAGACCCCAGAGCCAGCGCAGCCAATGGACAGCTTCAGACCACACCACCTCCATAAGCCACACATTCAAGAGACAAACTCAACAGGTGCCAGAGACCTGCCGAAGGAAGTCCTGTTAGTGCACAAATTTCATGCACTGGCCTCCTGTATAGTCAATAATCATTTATAATTAAGAGGGATTATGCTAATTGACCCTCACACTATTGCAAAAGATGGCAGCGCCCACAGCCAATAAGGAGGGAATATGCTAATTGCTGCCACACCCTCAGAGATGGTGGCACCCACAGCTTCAAGATGGTGGTGCCCAGTCCCCTCAGCCCTGCCAGGGCAGCAGGCATGTGGCAAGGCCAGGCATTTCCCCAAGCAGGCCCAGCTTTGCCGCGCCTGCCTCTGGAGTCCCCCAGTCCCATCAGCCCCCCACCTGCTGCCCGAGGCTCAGGTAACCAGGGCTGGCTGAGACTTGCGCTGCCGGCAGTGGCAGCGGCAGAGGTGTGATGGGGCATCACCTTCCCCTGATCGCCGGGTCACATCCTGCCCCTGAGAGCTTCTGGACTGCACCCCCCCACCCCATCCCTGCTCTGCACCCGCCACCCCAGTCCTGGTTCTGCGCCCCCCACCCCAGCCCTGGCTCTGCACCTTCCCCACAGCCTCCTTCCCGGGCTGCCCCCACCTGGCTGCGTGGCCCTTTGCTCTCCTCCTCTGACTTCCTGATGCCAAAAGGCCTGTGCCCGGGCGGGGCCACCTGCAGCGAAGGAACCACTGCTGCTGGGTGACCAGCTGAGGACGAGAGGGCGCTGGGCTAGAAACTCATGTCATTCCCATGTTTCCTCTGCTACAAACCGGCCCAGGCCTTCATTCCACATACATTTGCCAGGTGCCCGTTCCCTGAGCCTGGGGGCGGGAGAAGCAGGCGGGACCCCTGAGGAGGCCCAGCCCCTCCCTGGAGGTGCTTCCTGTCCATGTGACTGAGCAGAGCTCCAGCACATCCCCTCAGCGCTTTCCGGCGACAGGCACCCCACCGCCCGCTCCTGGCATGAGACGGCATGAGGATGTGCAAGCCATGAGAAGCGGGGGTACGAGGAGGCAGCGGGCAGCGGACGTGTTTGTCCTCCCGCACAGGCCTGGCGCTGAGGACGCAGCAGGGCCACGGCAGACGGGGGGAGGGGGTGTCCTCCTGAAAGAGGCCTGGGCCAGCCAGCAGGTGCTGGGGCCACGGAGGCACTCTCCCCGGGGAAGTGCGCACAGCTGAGCGGTCCATGGTGTGTGTGTGTGTGTGGGGGGGTGGTGGTTAAGGGGTGCTCCAGGCAGAGAGAGCCCACACAGGGCTTTGGGTTTCTTCACACTAAAACCCTCAACTTTGTTCAGGGGTTGATGGGTTAGAATAAAATTCAAATTCAAGCCCAGAGCTAGAGAGCACAGCCTGGGGGGTGGGGGTGGGGGGCTGCTTGTAGGGACAAACACCCGCTTTAGATTGGGGGTGGGCCCCCTGCCCGGAGCCTGTGCCGTGTCTCGGTTCCCCCTCTGTGCACGGGGACTGTGTGGCACTCGGGGGAGGCAGCACGGAGCCCACGTGGTGGCCCCTCAGTCACCCCTCTCCCAGAGGAGGCTTGGAGACCAGGCCGCAGGGTCCTGCCTCCCGCCGGCCCAGGCCACCCCCAGGAGACTGACCTGGTCCTTCACACTGTCCAGGTGGCACCCCGGGGCTCAGAGGCACCCTCTGCGCTTGCTGCGGGCCCTCGGCTTCCACAGTCGCCGTCTCCGCCCGTGACACCATTGTATGGATTGGTGTGTGTGTGGGGGGGGGGGGGGCACTGAGATGCGTGCTCCTGCCCGGCACCGGAGGCTACTGGGTGGAGCAGCCGCGACACCCACCATCCCCTAGGCCAGGAGAGCTGGCCCTCAGCCCACGGGCCAGGCTCTGGCTGCCCTTTATGGTGCCAGTCAGCTCCCTGCTCCACAGGCCTTCCCACCTGCCTCCAGTGAGCCCGTACTGCCCCACACCTGGCCCCACTGCCCTGTCCGGCCACCTCTTCCTTCCAGCCGCCCAGCCCGCAGGCCGAGGTGCAGCCCAGGGCATCCCACAGGCAGAGGCCCAGGGCCAGGGCATCCCACAGGCCGAGGCTCAGGGCTCCCACAGGCAGAGGCCCAGGCCCAGGGCCTCCCACAGGCAGAGGCCCAGGGCTCCCACAGGCAGAGGCTGAGGCCCAGGGCCTCCCACAGGCAGAGGCTGAGGCCCAGGGCCTCCCACAGGCAGAGGCCCAGGCCCAGGGCCTCCCACAGGCAGAGGCCCAGGCCCAGGGCCTCCCACAGGCAGAGGCCCAGGCCCAGGGCATCCCACAGGCAGAGGCCCCGGCTCTCCCTTACCTGGTCAGGACTCCGCTCCCTGCGCTGGGCTTCTGAGAATGGGCAGGGACAGCGGGAAGAGCAGGGCCAGGAGGAAGTAGCCCGGCACTCTGGCCCACGTCACTGATGGCTGGACCTTGTTCTCCGTGCCCGGCACGCCCACGCCCAGCCCTGCAGCCCAGCAGGCACTCTGCTCTTTACCCCGGCCTCAGCCGTCTCAGGCCCGGCTCCTGCTTCTGCAGGGCGCTCAGATCTTCCCGGCTCACGGGGACCAGGAAGCTCTCAGCAGGACGGGGTCCTGACTCACACGGGAGAGCTGGGAGCCAGAAAGCCTATCACAGACCAAATGCAGCGGCAACTACCCCGCCCGCCCGGAGTCCCTGGGAGCAGGGCTGGGGGTTTCTCCTCTGATGGAGGGGCACGGAGTGGTGCGTCTCTGGAGGCCGGGCTGGCGGGCGGGAGGCCCTGGAAGTGAGGCTGGGGTGGGGGTTAAAGACGCCGGCTCCCTGCAGGGGTCCTGAGCTGGCCAGTCAGGTTCCTTCCCTTCACGGGGTGTGGGGCACAGGGCTGCAGGCAGAGGTGGGGACTAGCTATCATCTTCAGAGTTGAGGCCTTGGTGGGCGGCGGCCCGGATGTCAGGCCTCTGGCCACAGAAGCCAAGTGCTGGCAGGAGAGCCGAGAGCCAGGTGTGCGGAGGGCCCTCCCTGGGGGTCAGCACCGGCTGGGTGCTCTCGGATCTGCCATTGCCCTTGTGCAAAAGAAAAATGTTAACGTTTTTAATTTAAATTATATTTTTGTTGACTTTCAGAGAGAGAGGAAGGGAGAGGGATAGAGAGAAACAATGATGAGAATCATTGATCAGCTGCCTCCTGCACGCCTCCTACTGGGGATCCAACCCATGCAGGCATGTGCCTTGACGGGGTATCAAACTGACTTCTTGGTTCATAGGTTGATGCTCAACCACTGACCCACACAGCCCAGGCTGAGGGGAAAAAAAAGTAATGGTGGGACAGAATATTTGAATAGAGGAGAACAATGTAATACATGTCTTTATCCAGAGCCTGTCTTAAGCAAATCTAATAGAAATACGTTTAAATACCTACAGACTTATCTCCTGCTTCTTGACATGTGCAACATTATCTCATAACCTTTCTTACCAGACACTGACCTTAACCACCAGGCCTGGCAGACAGTGCCGTCCTCCGCCTGAAGGCACTCCGTCTTTTGTGAGACATCCTCCCTGGATGGCCGTCATCCGCAACATGGCAGTGACAGGGTGTGCGCACAGCGTGGCTGGCATGGCCCATCATGGCAGTGACAGTGTGTGCACAGCGTGGCTGGCATGGCCCATCATGGCAGTGACAGTGTGTGTGCACAGCGTGGCTGGCATTGCCCATCATGGCAGTGACAGTGTGTGTGCACAGTGTGGCTGGTATGGCCCATCATGGCAGTGACAGTGTGTGTGCACAGCGTGGCTGGCATGGCCCATCATTGAAACGAGGGCCTGAGCATTGCGTGGCTGGCCTTTCTCAACTCTTGCAGTTGCCTGGCCTGACTGCCATGGGACTGGAGGGGCTCAGAGGGGGAAGCTCTCCTGGGGCCTCAGGTTGTCCACTTCTGAGGGGCCCCACACCCTGAAAATAAAAAGAGGGGCTCAGGGCAGTCAGGACAGGCTCTTCCTTGTCACACCTATTGACCAATCATGGTTCTCTCACAAGATGCAAATATTATGCTAACGTTTAAAATACTGGAGGCCTGGTGCACAGATTCGTGCACATTGAAAGGAAATTATTTTAATATTGCTATTCACCCTTTTTCTATAATAGAAGTGTCAACCAAATTCATGATCAACAATGACAAATAGAAACACGGGTATGCAATTGGCACCAGCAAGAGCTTTATATGTATCACTCATGCAGACTTTTATAGATATAGAATAAACTAGATTTATTAGACCTGCTTTCTGATATAGCTAAACTTTTTCCAGCCCACTGAAGCACCCCAACTTCTCTTTCATGTAATTGTCAGCAACACAGCTGTAAATATCAACAGGAAGCAGATTATTATTGTAGATCACGCAGGGAGAACAAAGGGTGAAATATTAACTGCAGCGGTGTTCGACTGTATTCTGTGCAGTGAGAAAACCTGAGTCATTTTCAAGGTCCACCATTTCTTACTTCTTTTCAGTGAAGTTTCTAAGCTTTCTAAGTATCTGCTTTCTGGCTAATGAAAAGAAAATAGGATTCCACCGAGTCTCCTATCTACCTACCCCAGGACTTCTGTGAGTATCAAATGAGATGAGGCACAGAAAACGCTTCACAGACATTTGGTTACAGCGTGAAATGTTTCCACCTGGCTATAAAGCAAGTCATGTTCCTGGGCTGAAGAAACTGCAAGGAGGCTAGTCGCTAGGGAGAGGAAGCTGAGTGTTGTTATGTGACATCATTACCAGGACAGTCAGACAATTAGCATATTAAATATATATATATATATATTTCTCAGTTGAGCTAAAATACTTCTATGTTTCATTCCATTTCTGTCCAAGGATGGAACCCAGTGTTGTGTTGGCATAGTAACTAAAACAGAGCACAGTGAGCATTTCATTTCAGCTCTACCAATGCATCATCGAACTTCCCTGCTTCCTGATGGCTCTTATCTTCCCCTCTAGCCTACAGCAGACAAGTTATCCATTAACGCTATAAAATAGCAGAGTGGCCAGCATCGAGCTCTGTCACTGAGCTACTCTTCAGAGGATTTTAAAATTTGGTTTCAAAGAGAGCTAGCATTTCATGAGAACCTTCAATGTGCTGGGCTCTTTGTATGCGCCATCTCACTCATCCTTCATCAAAACCCTACAAATTAAAGTGTCATCCTCACTTCATAGCAGGAAAGTTAAAACCAAAGAGTTTAAGGAACTTGCTTAGGCCACACAGCTAAAAGTGGTGAGGCAATATTTGGACCAAGGTCCATTGGATTCCAAGGCCAGTACTGATTGCGCTTCAATATACCGCACCAGCCTTCATACCAACCAGCCTCCCTGCTTCCTCTGCCCAAGGATGAACGAGACATCCTATTTTTTTAAAATATATTTTTATTGATTTTCCACACAGAGGAAAGGAGAGGGATAGAGAGCTAGAAACATCAATGAAAGAGAAACATTGACCAGCTGCCTCCTGCACATCCCCCACTGGGGATGTGCCCGCAACCAAGGTACATACCCTTGACCAGAATCGAACCTGGGACCTTTCAGTCCACAAACCGACACTCTATCCACTGAGCCAAACCGGTTTCGGTGAGACATCCTATTTTTAAAGATTTGCAAGGAAGGTGCTTTTCCATCTTGCTTGCTCCAGCCCAGGGTATGGAGGGCCTTTCCCTTTCATTGCCATGGTCTCCAGTGTGAGGGCAGAGGGATATCCCCGGGAACAGCTGTGCACAGTACACACTTCAGAGAATCACGGGGCATGATCCATCTGGTGGCGTAAAGCTTCTCAACCGTGGCACTGTTGAAATTTTGAGCTAGATGATTGTTTGCTGGGGGGCTGGGAGGAGCTGCCTGTGCAGTGTAGGATGGCCTCCACCCACTAGATGCACTCCGCCACTAATGCGATCAAAATGTCTCTGAAGACTGCCAAATGTCTCCGGGACAAGATTACCCCAGCTGAGAACCCAGCTAGGGTTCACAGGTCCGGGTGCAGTCGAGGCTGAGGGCAAGAGGAGCCAGCAAGGGCCAGAAGGGGCTGTTGTCCTGGAAGAGATGCCCACACAGTTGGTCTTCTCAGATGACAGGAAGACATGGCTCAGAAGGTGTGGAGGGTGCAGGAAAGGGACTATTGGACTAGTGCTCCCTAGAGGATCTTGATTCTGACATGCCACATGACAGTGTCATCAGGCCACCAGAGTACTTCCTCCTCTCTGCACCAGCAGCTGTGGGTTAGACATTGTTAGACTGGGCAGAGCTCGGATCCCAAGTCCTGATGGGTCACAGAGGCCATCTCAGTCCACCCCTCATTTATGATTGTGCTTTATCATCATAACCCTCTGAGGACCCCCCTTCCCCAGAGGTTTGTCCATGGCAGCAGGAGGGGTCTACTTTCTCCCCTTTGGAGAGCTGTGGGCAATCAAGTGAATAAATCTCAGTTTTGGACCCTGGCATTTAAACCTAGGCAACTAATTATAGACAGGGACCTGTGCCCCAGGACCAGGGTCAATGATATCCTGGTGACTAATTCTATTGCCCTGGGATGCTGAATTAGCGGGAGGGTAAAGCAAAACTTGATTATGTGCCAGACTCAATAAACCAAGTAAATGATGTTGATAGGTCTGGTTGTCATGGTGATAATGATATTTTTTGTAGCTCTTGGAGGAGGTTGAGGGTGAGGAGCTCATTGATAAAAGTTTCATTTCTGGGAAGCGTTAGGTGGATTTCTTAACTACTGGCTGTAATGCTCTTTGTCACCACCATAAGTTTCCTTTTCTTCCTGGACCCATAGCTGGGACCTTCATTCCAGCCTCAATCACATTTAAGGGTAGCCATGGCATGAGAGCAAGTAATAAGTTCCACTTGCAAGCTAGGCTCATCAAAATCTCCTGTGCCATCCTGCACTGTCTTTCTTCTCCCTCAGCTGGTGGCATGCAGAGCATCCAGCAGTGGATTCTAAGGCCCTAGGAAATGATGGAGCCACAATATGGAAAGAGCCTAGGTTCCTGAATGACAGCAAGGAACAGGTTGCTGGCAGTGGAAATCATGATCTCTCACAGAGTCCCAAGGAATAAGATGTGGGGGGATTGTGGCGTGGTAAGATTCGAAGGCTGCCCCTGGGTGCCCAATGTCTCATCTCCATCTATCCCACCCTGGGAAAGGTCCAGCCTCATCTGCATCCAGTCCAAAACAAAGGCCAGTGCCCAAGATCCTGTGCCATTGGTTTGGCATCAGCAGTCTTAGACCCTGTCCAGGTAGCACAGTGCTGTTCTTTGCTGTACTGCTATACCCAGGCTCCTGCTTGGACCTTGCATTTGGAGTCTGCAGAATTGGCATGCTTGCTAAGGCCACATGGTTGCTAAGGAAAGAGAATGTGCCAATAGTGAGTGCAAATAACTGGGAGAGAGAGGAAAGGGGCTCTGTCTTTATTAGGCTTAGGTTAGTGAAAGACCAGGATTACAGGCTTTATTAGGGGGAAACCTGCCGGGCTGTCTCACAAGGGGAGAACAGCAACTGTGCAGAGGCAAGCAACGGAAAGGAATTGAGGGGAGGAATTGAAAGGAATTGGTGCTTAGGGTACTCAGTGCACGCTGATTGGTGGCTTAATGTATGGTCCATATAAGGTACATAGTTAGTCATTCAGGTACTTAGGGACAAGGGCTTAGGGTTTATGGTATTTAGCAGGTGCTGATTGGTTAGTAAGTGTATATGTCCATTCAGGGACCTGTTAGGTACTCAGGTATTTCATACTCCACCCACCAGTTGGGGGAAGGGAGGATCAATCAGTTATATTATCTCAGGCGTGGGACAGACCAGGCACATTTTCAAACTAATGTATCAACTTCCTGTGGATGCAAGGGACCACAGCTAACCTGACAAACCCAGGGGAGGCCTGCATGGTGGTCTTGCTAACTCAGACCTGAAGTAACCACAAAGGTAGGTAACCATCGAATAGGCTGGTATTTTCACTGACAAGGTCAACCTTTACCTTAACTGAGCCTACGTGTCTTTTTGCGTCTATAATAACACCAGGGGCCAGGTGACTAAAAGTGTGCACTCTGTGGGGAGGGGTGGTGTCCCTCAGCCCAGATTGTGAGAGAGTGCACGCTAGGCTGAGGGACCCCACTCGTGCACAATTGGGGCCGGGGAGGGACATGGAAGGTTGGCCAGCCAGGAAGGGACCACAGGAGGGCTCCAAGGCATGTCTGGCCCATCTCACTCAGTCCCGATCGGCCAGACCTCAGCAGCAAGGTAACCTACCTGTTGGAGCGTCTTTCCCCTGGTGGTCAGTGCACGTCATATCGAGCAGTTGAGTAACTTACTGTGTTTCCCCGAAAATAAGACATCCTCCGAAAATAAGACCTAGCGCATGGAAAGATAAGACGTCCCCTGAAAATAAGACCTAGCGCAACTTTGGGAGAAAAAAATTAATATAAGACACTGTCTTATTTTCAGGGAAACAGGGTAGCATATCATTAGCATATTACACTTTGATTGGTTGAATGGCTGACTAGATGATCAGACATTTGGCATATTAGGCTTTTACTATATAGGATACCCTTGAAATATCTGGGTAACTTACAACTTCCCTTTTTCTGGACCCCTTGGGGCACAACCTAATGTACTGGGTGCCAGGACAGATACCACAAATTCCTTCACTATTATCATGTTAACTAGAGGCCCAGTGCATGAATTAATGCACAGGTGAGGGCCCTTGGCCTGACTGGCTATTGGGGCTAATTAGGGCCAGCAGCTGGCTGGGGTGGGACCACAGGAGGTTGGCCAGCTAGTGGAAGAGATTGAGGGGGGTTGGCTGAGGAGGTGCATGTCATAGCGACCAGCTGACCAGTCATTTGGTTGACTGGACATTATGGTCACTTAGGCTTTTAGAGAGAGAGATTGTTCCTGTACCCACCTAAGTATGTGTCCATCATTTTGCTTTTTATCCAATCTCAGGGGTCTCTTCACTTTTATTTCCCCCATTTCTCTAGTCTATCATCAGTGGATTTCATATAACCCCCCTATGTCCCTCCTCTGATTTCAACGTATAAACATAGATGTAACCCGCCATTCTCCAGAGCACTATCCCAATCCGTTGTGATTTTACTTCCTGTCAATTGTTGACAGTTTGGCTCACATAAACTCACAAAGATTCTTTACAGGTTTGAATGTTTTTATGTTAACATTTCTAAGCCTTGGGAGCTTCTGATGGGCCCCTAACCTACCCATTTCCTAGATCTTCCGGGGTCCTGTGTCCTATCCAGTTAGATCACTTTCCCAGGCTAGTCTGACAGGCCTCTATGGTGGCTATGTTGGCTCTTAGTGCACATGTGTTTACCTCCTCTTTTATGATTCCACTCCTTCCCCAGAGATCTGCTAGGACAGACAGGTGTTCCGTGGGGAGTGTGGTGAAGCTGTACTTCACTTCCTGGAGAATCAAGCAAGCCCCTGCTCCCTAGTTTGTTATGCTTAATAATGAGAGAGATAGAAACATCAATGATGAGAGAGAAGCATTGACAGGCTGCCTCCTGCACATCCCACACTGGGGATCAAGCCCACAATCCTGGCATGTGACCTGAATGGGAATCGAACCATCGACGCTCACCACTGAGCGACACTGGCCTGGCAACTTTTTTTCTGCATAGTCCCTAAACTAGATATACAAGCCCTAGCCCCTTTCCCTAAATCTGCTCTTAATAGAACTATCTTTCCAGCTTGTACCCCAGTTAAACCTAGACCCAAGAATACAAGCTGTCTTCACATAGGATGTGGGAGCCAAAGGGGGCCCAGGGCCTTGGGGGGTCCGTTGTGAAAGCCCTTCCATGAGGTGCCCTCAGTCATTGCTTGGTGGGTGTTGACTGCACCTCTGCTCTACAGCAAACCACTCAGGGCTGGGGTGCAGGGAGGGCTCACAGCCCACACCTCAGTGCTGCCACACACAGGACAAACGGGAAGGATGGGCCAAGGAACACTCAGCTTGCTTGTTTGTTTTTAATTAATTAAAGAATTCCACAATCTCCCCTCATAGGCTGGACTTAGTGACTCACTTCCATAGATTAAAGTACAGAAAAAGAAAAATAGCAACTTTACATTAGAAAAACCTAGAAGACACTACTCTAACCATGTGTTTGTCCTGAATTGTGTTAATTTTGCTATCTTAAAACTTTGCTGTTCAGAATCCAAGATGGTTGCCCAGGTAAACACCTAGCCGCAGCCACACACAACAATGAAATATAGAGGCAACCATCCTTTGGTAAAAACTCTGTCTGAATTTTAACCCTGCTAAGTCTGGCCCCTGCATCTGATTAAAACACTGGGTACTTACCTCAGCTTCCAGGTGAAGACCTGGAGGCTAAGGCAATTTTCCCTTGCCTGGGACCAGAACCACAGGAGATTGATTCCCACTGACTCAGTAGCTTCGGGGATAGAAACTGTAGATAACCTTTAGAGACTAACCCCTGAACTCTGCTTCTGTGTTATCGCTATCACAAGATAGGGCCACATTCCAATGTCCAGCAGGATGTGACTGGGAACCAACCCTGTCGGCTGTCCCAAGTCTTTAGAATTTAGTCTTTAGGATTTAGGAACAAAAGGAAAATTCTTGCGGTTTAAACCTTTAAAAGGAATTGCCTACCCCGAAACGGTGCAGTCATTTGGAGTCCACCTGCGTGTGGTGCTCTTGTGGCTGTCCTGGCCAGTCAATAAATCCTTGCCTGCTTTTTTAAATTAATTAATCAGCCTCCGGTGGTCTTATTTTGAACCCAGGTTTCGACCCCACAACAACAATTTCAATAAAATACAACTAAAATATAAAATGGACATTACCCAGAACTTCAGGAAAGTCAACTGACTGGAAATTCTACAACAAGAAGCAAGGAGAAAACCAGAAGGAAGCGAGGAGGAGCTGGAAAAGCCTAAGGTACGGGGACACGTGGCGCGCGGAGAGGACGGAGCCAGAGAGGAGGGAGGCTGAGTGCCTGGCTGGCGTTCCCTAGCAGGAAGGAGATAAAAGCTCCGACTGTGCTGGGCCACACTTCCGACTGCTCTGAACCCCAGTTCTAGGCCAGACCCTGGGGACCCAGGCTCAAACAGAGGGAGCTGGGCTGTAAGGCGGAACCCTGGGGGAGCAGCAAAAGGAGGTCCCGGAGGCGCACACATTGCACACAGAGAAGGGATGGTTGGCTGTGCTGCAAAATTGCCCTGGCGGGAAGGAGATAGGGGCTCCAGACTGCTCTGAACGCCACCTCCAATCCCACTACCAACTGAACTGAACCCCAGTTCCGGGCTCATTGCGGGAGAGCCTAGACTGTTTGGCAGCAGGCGAAAATTGAGGGCACCTTTCTCTCAGAGGCGCTTGCAGCAAGTACTGAAGGACCCTGAGACTCAGGAGCCGCATAGGGCGGGGCTGATGGAAGCCAAAGCTGTAGGCTCCACTCTGAAACCCCACTCCATCTGTAGCTGCGAAATGCAACAATGAAATAGATCACAAACGAAAGAAATGGAGGACAAAAAGCGACTGGATATAGAGTTCAAATCTGCACTTATTGGGTTTTTCAAGAATTTCCTAGAAAAGATCGATAAGATCTATGAGGATATGAAGAGAGATCAACTAGAATTAATAAGGAATCAACAAGAAATGATAAAGGATCAACAAGAAATGTTAAGGGATCAACAAGAAATAAAGAATACATTGTCTGAAATAAAAAATATTATACAGAGTCCTAAAAACAGAATGGAAGATCGCAAGAATCAAGTCAAAGATTTGGAACATAAAGAGCCAGAAGACACTCCTCCACAGAAGCTAGAAGGCAAGAGAATCCAGAAAGTTGAAGATAATGTAAGAAACCTCTGGGACAACTTCAAGCGAACCAACATCAGAATTATGGGGGTCCCAGGAGATGAGAGAGAGCAAGATATGGAAAACATACTGAAAGAAATAGTGACAGAAAACTTCCCCCACCTGGGGAAAGAATTAGACTTACAAGTCCAGGAAGCGCACAGAACTCCAAACAAAAGGAATCCAAAGAGGACCACACCAAGACAAATAATAATTAAAATTCCAAGAGCAAAAGACAAAGAGAGAATATTAAAAGCAGCAAGAGCAAAGAAGGTAGTTACCTATAATGGAGCACCTATATGATTGTCAGCTGATTTGTCAACAGAAACCATGCAGGCCAGACAGGAATGGCAAGAAATATTCAAGGTGATGAATAGCAAGAACTTACAGCCAAAAATACTCTACCCAGAAAAGCTATCACTCAGAATTGAAGGCCAGATGAAGAGCTTCACTAATAAAAAAAAGCTAAAGGAGTTCATCAGCACCAAACCAGAATTATATGAATTGCTGAAGGGGGTTCTTCAAGAAGAGAAAGTAAAGATAAAAATTATGAAGACCAAATACGTAACTGTCAACAAGTGAATCTAAAAACCAAGGAAATTAAAAAAAAATCTGATGAACAACATTAACTGTTGAATATAATAGAATCAGAGGTATGGAAGGGGAGTGAACTGAAGATTCTTGGGGAAAAGGGGAGAGGGGGATGTGGGAAGAGACTGAACATAAACTGTGCACCTATGGATGAGGACAATGGGGAGTGGGGAAATGGCAGAGGGTGGGGTGGGAACCTGGTGGAGGAGAGCAATGGTGGGGGGGGGGGGAAGGAACATTTGTAATAATATGAACAATAAAGATTTATTTAAAAAAAACTTTGCTGTTCATAACAGTTTTATTGTCAATAACCAAAAGGTGAAAACTATTCAAGTGTCCTTCAATAGGAGAACAGATAAACATACAATTGAAAATAATTTATCTATTAAAAATGACATCTTGACATATGGACAAACCTTGAAAATATGCCAAGTGAAACAAGCCAGTTAAAAGAGGACAGATATTTTATTATTCCACTTACATGGAATGTCTAGAATAGGCAAATTTGTGGAGAAGGAAAATAGAATAGAAGTTACCAGGGGCTGTGGTGAAGGAGTCATGAGGAGTTATTGCTTAATGATTACTGAATTTCTATTTGGGGTGATCAAAACTTTGGGAAATAGTAGTGGCGGCCGCATGCCATTGTGAATTTGATTAAAACCTCTGAATTGTACACTGGCCAGTGGTTAAGTTGGCAAGTTTTGTGCTATATATATTTTACCATAGTAAAAACACCTTAAAAAATAAAGATTGTGCAGATCACTTGGTCTAACCATGGTTCCAAAGCTGACTCCCTTTATTCCACACCAGCAGCCTCTGTCTGCACACTTCCATGGATGTGGAGCTCACCACAGAACAAGAACCACCAAAACAAAGCATCGCTTTGCGAATGGAAGGATTCGGACACATAAACTGTGCATTGACGGGGATCTGCTCAGGCAGCACACACCTAGGTTCCACACAAGGAGAGCCAGAGCTCAGGAAGAATCCTGCCAGGCTCCCAGCCTGAGGCAGGCACTCACCGCGACTCAGCCTAGGCACCTCCAACCTGGCGACTGGAGAAGAGCATTTCCGGTTTCAAATTGTGGGCTATGGCCTGTCGGTGGCCTGTCAGTTGATTTTGTGTGCATGACAGTTAAAGTCGAGAAGAAGTTAGCATGTGGAGCGAGAGTAAGTACTATATGTAATTAAAAACTTAAAACAGCATTTCCACCTCTTTCCCACAACAGACAACCAATGCTTGCTTTCTTACACAATTTTCAATTTTTTAAGTATATAATAAAGTAACATAGGCGACAAGAAACATTTTTATCCTTCCCTTTTCACAAAAGAAGGCATACTATAATATTATTCTGCACTTTTCCAGTTCAAGAATCTTTTATATCAGCACATTAGAAAAAAAAGTTTATTGTGTTTTTGTTGTTGTTGTTATAGCTACATAACATTGCATTATACAGATGTATCATAATTTTGTGATCATTCCTGTTTGGACACTTAGGTTATTTCCAATGTTTTGGAACTAGTGCTGCAATTAATAATTTTATAGATACATCATTTGTGCATGGTGAAGGATATTGGTAGAATACATTTTCTGAAGTGAAATTGTGGGCCAAAAGGCGTATACATTTGTAATTTTTTTTAGTTTTCATAAAGGTCTATTGGTGGGTAGTGCATTCAGCAGTTAAATACATTAGGTGATGCATAGTGGCTGCAGAATGTCGCATTGTAACTGGGTACATCACCAATTCCACCAGAAACCAGAGAACAAGCAACTGCCTAGATGTTTGAAGTGCAGCTCTTATTCCGATCACTTTGTTCTGACCGCCTTCTGGAGCGGGCGGCAGGGGGGGGGGGGGGGGGGGGGACCTGCTGGTCACCCTGGAAGTATATGAAGGCCAAACCTTCTCATATTCATCCCCAGGGGCTTCTTTCAGCTAGACTAAGCCTCCACACGATGCTCTTCCCACCTGCCGGGCAGGCAGGGGACGGGCGCCAGGCTCAGGTCTGAGTGAGCCCACTCCAATCAGACTAGAGTTGTTCACTTCTGCAGAAATGGCAGCAGTGGGATCCAACGGATACTTCACTGCAATGCCAAAGCTAGCGCCATTGGTGCATGATGTCCAAACAGGGTTTACTGAAGTGCTGAGACCTCACACACTTTCTAATAAACTGATACTCCAAATTCTGTCCCCTCCTTGACACCAGGGTGTGGCGGGAGTCCCCAGTCCTGTCAGCTCTGCCTTGGCCCTGGCAAGGGTCATCTGGAACCCACAGCCAGCCCTCGCAACCAAAGGCTGACGCACCGTGATCGCAGGTCCAGCACCAGAAAGTCAAGGCACAACGTGGGTTTAGGCATTCCCTCTGTGGGAAGCCCTGGCTTCACCACTTTTCTTTCCGTGCTTGGTGAAGAGGTGGTATTAAATGCCAGTTTCAAACCTGGACAAATCTAGTCTTGAATTGTGGTCTCTGTTCCCATTACCATTGTCCCGCTCCCCTGTGAAAGGAGGACATATTCACCCATTTCTGTTTGGTCTCCCAGGTCCAGTGACTTTACCTGTGTCTGTGTTAGACCAGTGTTTCCCAAAGTGAGGTACATGGGCCCCCAGGGGTACGGGAAGAGTTTGGTGGGGGTACGTGTTGCACCGGAGTCTGGTGGGGATATGCACTGCACCGTGCTTAGCTGCGCCTAATTCTACGTTCTCATGAGTACGAGGGGTACTCAGCGTTACGAAAATTATAGAAGGGGTACACATATGTCAAAAGTTTGGGAAACTCTGTTAGATGAACAGATGCTGAGAATTCCATATCACTGTATTACTTGTTTTTACATCCAGTTTGATCAGCCCAAAACCAAATTCGCTTTTGGAAAGATTTCTAGCAACTTTGCCCAGGTCAACATACCAATATGACGGAGGACTGCTCACAGCACGTGCAGCTCTGCCTGCTGGCGGCCACGGCGCAGCTGTGGGAGGGGATGGGCGGTGCTCAGGGCTTCTCCCTGGAGGCTGGCTGGGGGCCAGGGGGTGGGCTGCAGGGCAAAGAGAAGGAGACACCATTCCGCAACCTGTCTTCCTCCCTCCGGGACCCCCATTCGTAACTTTTATAAACATTTCCAAATTGCTTTCTGTAGACGGCTGTACCAATATACTCCCACCAGTGCCTTCTGAGAAGGTCTCTTTCTCCGTGTCCCTCACCATTCCCAGGTTTTTGCAATCTGAGAAGTGAAAAATAGTATTAATATGATTTTAATTTGCTTTTATCTTATTTTTAGGGTGAATATCTTTTAATGTATCTTAGATCTGCTAATAGTTTCTTTTCTGTGACTTGTCATATCCTTTGCCCATTTTCCCATTATTACTCTTCTTACTGATTTCCGTCTCTATGCTAATTAGGGAGAGATCAGCCCTTGGTCTATGATAGGATCGGAAAACATTTTTTAAATTTCCCGTTCATTTATCTTTTGGTTTTACTAAGCTGTGTTGTCTCTACCATGCATGCTTTTTTAAGTGATTTTAAATATATTTTTATTGATTTCAGAAGGAAGGGAGAGGAAGAGATAGAAACAAATGATGAGACTATCATTGATTGGCCGCCTCCTGCAAGCCCCCTATTGGGGATCGAGCCCGCAACCTGGGCATGTGCCCTTAAACGGAATTGAACCTGGGACCCTTCAGTCCGCAGGCAGATGCTCTATTCACTCATCCAAACTGGCTAGGGTAAGTGTTTATTTTAATGTAGTCGAATTTGTCATTCTTCTATGGCTTTTCAATCTTCGCTATGAAGTCCTTTTCCCTCCATACTATTAATATCAGAGAACTCTTGGGTTGCTTTTGTGTGTGTTTTTTCTTCACTCTTTGGATGTTCACATAAATAAAGTCACCATTGTAGCAGGCTATGCCTTTTTCACTTAATGTATTCTGGACATCCTTCCATGCGAGAGCTAAAGATCCACTTCAGTTGTATTAATAGCTACAGAGTGTGCCATGGTACGTGATTCACTATCCACTATGGATGGGCTTCAAGTGAGTCCCAGTTTTCAGTATTAAAAACACATTTTGCAACCGTCTTATGGGTTGTGAGGCTGTGACCTGTGAGGAGGTGGCGCCACCAGCGCAGCAGGCGTCTCGGTACTTGCTCTTACTTGTTTCTTCACTGGCAGCGCCCCCTAGTGGCTCAAGCACAGGAAGGACGTCCAGGCCTTGAAATTTCCTGATTCAACTCCCTCCTTTGACAGACACAGAGGAGACTCCCAGAAGGCTGTGGAGACTCCCCAAGCACACTCAGCGCAGACCCAGGGCCCTCAGCTCTGGTCTGCGTCTGCGTCTGCACCAGTGCCCGGCTGTTTCTTATGTTGTGTGATCTCACACACCCCAGCAAGTTCAGCAAGTTAAGTGTTTCAAAGGCTGGCCAACTAAATCTTGCATTCACTTGGGGAAATCCGTCACTGGGTGAAGGGAAAGAGAGCACTGGAAGAACAAGCTCGTCTCTTCTTCCTCCTTTCTGGCTTTTGTGACCCCCTGTGGGTGCCTCTTCCCCTCTCCCCACCAGCACGGCCCGCTGTGCTGGAGAGGGAGGCGCCAGGGGATTGGCAACATGGCAGTCCTCAGAAGCCAGGCCCCCAGAGCAAGGAAGGCATGTCTGTGCTGCTTGGCAATTCTCAGCCCGGGCCCTGGGGGACAGCCCGCTGGCGCTGTGTCCGCACTGGCAAGCACATTGCTTTCACGACGCTGTGTGTTTCAGAGGTGTGTCCTGCTTCCTAACAGTGGTTGGCTCCTTTAGTACAAAAACTTCTCTGCAGCCTTTCGGGGCCAGCTCGCTGCTGTGTGTGCACGGGCTTCTCTCTCTCTCTCTCTCTCTCTCTCTCCCCTCCCTCCCTCTCTCTCTCTCTTTCTCTCTCTCTCCCCCTCCCTCCCTCTCTTCTCTCTCGCTCTCTCGCCCTCTCTCTCTCCTCTCCTCACTCTCTCGCTCCCCTCTCCTCCTCTCTCGCCCCCCCTCCCTCTCTCTCTCTCCTCTCTCTCCCGCGCTCTCTCCCCCCCCCCCCTCTCGCTCTCTCGCTCCCTCTCTCTCTCCTCCCTCCCTCCCCTTCCTCCCCCCTCTCTCTCTCTCCCTCCTCTCTCCCCCCTC